>NC_048300.1:18716538-18776422 GCF_013100865.1 Trachemys scripta elegans
GGGGGGGGTGGATAAGGTTTTGGGCAGTCAGGGTACAGGTAGGAGGTAGAGTCCTGGGGGGCAGTTAGGGAGAGGGGTCTTAGGAAGGGGCAGTTAGGGGATAAGGAACAGGGAGGCTTAGGTAGGGGGTCGGGTTCTGGAGGGCAGTTAGGAGCAGGGGTCCCAGGAGGTGGGGGACAGGGAGCAGAGGGGTTTAGATGGGTCAGGAGTTCTGGGGGGGGCTGTCAGAGGGTGGGGGTGTGGATAAGGGTTGGGGCAGTCAGGGGACAGGTAGGGGGTAGGGTCCTAGGGGGCCAGTTAGGATGTGGGGAAGGTCTCAGGAGGGGGCAGTCAGGGGACAAGAGGCAGGGAGGCTTAGGGAGGGGGTGGAGTCCTGGGGGGCAGTCAGGGGACAAGGAGTGGGGGGGAGGGTTGGGGGTTCTGAGGGGGCAGGAAGTGGGAGGAAGTGGAAGGGGCAGGGGCGGGGCTAGGACAGGACGGGGCAGGGCTAGGACAGGACGGGGGCGGGGCTAGGGCGGGGCTCCTCCCGTCCTCTTTTTTTGATTGTTGAAATATGGTAACCCTACCAGAACTTTCATTATCCACTTTGGTCAAAAAGGGGCAACACCTCTCTAGAAAATCATTTTCCCTGCAGATGGAAACAAATATTATGCCATTCTTTGAGACAGTGATTAACACTGACATTGGCAGACCAGATGCCAGCTCACGCTGAAGCCCCAGGTCAATTCACTTGTGTATGAGTATCAAAGTAATGGTTAAATGTATAAGAGTGTATTTGGTGTTTAAACTTCATGAAAACTAATGGGATGTTACATGCATTGTTTCCATTTAAACAAGAAAGAACCCTTGTGTAATGCAAATGAAGAACTTTAACAGAAAAGTGCTAATTTCAAAGCAAGTGGTCATTGCGTGTGATGACTGGAGGTCAAAGGCTTAAAATGCATTCCTCACTCTCCATCATCAAAGGAAAGGCCACATGAGTAATGACAATGTGAGCTTGTGGTCTGTGGGAAGAAACTGTAAGAATGGATTCAAGGAAAGATCCTTCATTTCTGAACTGTTTGGATTCTAATAGGGCAGAATAACTGAATGAGAAGACAGGGACCCTCAGAGTTATTCTGGGTGTCCCTGAGAGACTTTTGGGAAACTGGCAGATTACTACATCTCTGCCACCATTTGGAATTACAGATTGTGACTCACCTGTATATATATATTAACCTGCTTTAACCTCTCAATAACTCTCACTTCCTTTTCTTAGCTAACAAACTTTTAATTAGTATAGTATAGAATTGGCTACCAGACTTGCCTTTGGTGTAAAATCTAGAGTAACAACTGATCTAGGGTAAGTGACTGGTCTCTTGGGACTGGAAGCAACCTAAACATGACATGATATAAGTAAGTCCAGTTTGCCTGGGTGGCAAGAGAGACTGGAGCATTTAAGTCAATGGTGGGCAATCTGCGGCCGGTTTACATTTGCATGGCTGCCCGTAGCTCCCACTGGCCACGGTTTGCCGTTCATAAAAAGGTGCCCCTCATAAAAAGGTTAGCAAGTCCATTTTAAAATGTTTACAAGACATTACTCCATTAATAAAGAACTAAAAGAGAGTAATATAATTAATGCCAATCAGAATGAGTTTATGAACAGAAGATCTTGTGAACCTAATTTTATTTTTTTATGAGATTACAAGTTTGGTTGATAAAGGTAACTGTTTTGATGTAATACATCTAGACTACTGGATGGCATTTGACTTGGTATCACATGACATTCTGATTAAGAAACTAGAAAGATACATCATCACCATGGCACATGTTTAAATGGATTAAAAACTGGCTAATTGACAGCTCTCAAAATGTAAATATAAACAGGGAACCATTAGTGAGTGGGTGTGTTTTAGTGGGGTCCCACAAGGATCAATTCTTAGCCCTCTGCTATTTGGTATTTTTTTCAAAGACCTGAAAGAAAACTTAAAACCATTACTGATAAAGTTTGCAGTTGACACAGATTAAAAATCTGGAAAATAAAGAAAAGGACAGGTCAGTGATACAGAGCCATCTGGATCGCTTGATAAAGTGAGCTCAGTCTAACACTGTGCATTTCAGTGAGGCTAATTAACCATTGCAACAATTTACCAAGTGTTGTGGTGGATCTTCCGTCACAATTTTAGAATTAAGATTGGATCTTTTCTAAAGCTATTGGTCTTGAATCAGGAATTAATTCAGGGAAGTCCAATGGCCTGTGTTCTGCAGGAATTCAGACCATGGGCATAGTTTGAGGAGGGATGACAGGGGGTCATTGTCCTCCACGAACTGCAAGCCTCGGGCAGGTGCGGAATTTGCTCCACCCCCATGCGCAGCCCCATTGACCTGACAGGAGCTGCCCCTCTGCCCCCCCAAATATAGAAGTCAAACTACGCTATGTTTCAGACTAGATGATCACAATATTCCCACTGTCCTTAAAATCTATGAATACATTAATCTGTAAATGTATTTAAAATTCTCTGAAAATGTCTCAGTACTCAAAAAGTAAGTGCTCTAAGTTTGGGAAGCAGGCTTTATGTCATTCATAGATAGCTAAGAGATTTGAGTCCTACTTTATGTGCATATGTCAGTGTCCTCTTAACTATGGAGCTGCTATTGTGCCTTCTTAATACTGTACAGTCACAACGATTAATGAATACTAACTCGAAGTGACAATGGTCATCAAAATTAGGAAACAAGCAGATACCACAAATTGCAATAATCACTGCCAGAAGCAATACAATGCAAACTATACCATTGTTTTACAGGTATAAATGTCAAACACAAAACTCAATACTGTAAAGATCTCCCAGAAGGCAATTAAACATTGAGGAACTAATTAGATCAAATAAACAAGAAAATAAGATTTAGGAACACACACATTCTCCTTGAAGCTGATGGGTAGAACTGCTGCCCTTCATTTAAGATAGCTGTAAAAAGACAGTTAAGTTCCTTTATAGCAACCACCACCTAAAACAAAGGCATACATGAGTCTTCCCAGGAATTAGAACTACATGGGTGGAAGGCTTCACTGTGCACTGCTTTGGATGCGGGCGGGTGGGGGTCATTGGAGAGGGAACAGCAGAGACGCACACAGAAACAGACAGAGATAGTATCAGAGGGGTAGCCGTGTTAGTCTGAATCTGTAAAAAGCAACAGAGGGTCCTGTGGCACCTTTGAGACTAACAGAAGTATAGGGAGCATAAGCTTTCGTGGGTAAGAACCTCACTTCTTCAGATGCAAGACAGAGATAGAAGTCCCAGGAGCAGACTCGGCAAGCACAGTGTGGCCCTGAGGGAAACCTAGAAACAGATTTTGAGTTGGGTGCTACATAAGAGAGGCTTATAGGGTGACCCGATGTCCCGATTTTATAGGGACAGTCCCGATTTTGGGGTCTTTTACTTATATAGGCTCCTATTACCCCCCACCCCCATCCCGATTTTTCACTCTTGCTGTCTGGTCACTCTACTTGTAGCTGTGAACAAGGAAATTGTCTCCTGTTATTTGATTCCTCCAGTAGGACTTTGTACATACTTTGTAAAAACATAAACTGCATCACCGACTTCTCCTCCCAACTGAGACAATCCCTGAAATTTTTGGCTAGCCAATCATGTCAAAAGGATAACAATAATATTTACATGCTAAAGATCTGTTCAGACAAAAAAAATCATTTTATGTCAAAAACCAAACCAATAAATAAAAGGAAACAAACAAATCATTGCTTCTCACCTTCTCATCACCATGACTGAAGTCAAAAAGAAATGATAATCAACCTATGTATAGCTGTATTAATTTCTTATAACTGATTTCTAAATTTGTTCACCATTTGAATTCTAAGATTTTAATGAACATGTACTAAATTTAAAGGGACACTACCCCAAATTGTGAGGGCTTTCGTTTACATGAATCATATTGGAATCTCTGATGAATTCTCTGGCTAATTAAAAATGGAGCCGATGGGGTTCAAAGTCCCACCTAGATTTATCCCTCAGCTAGAAAGTTCCTAGCTACAACACAGACTTAACAGTGGAAGAGGAGGAGGTTAAATTGAAAGAAAAAGGGAGGAATTCTCAGGACTTTCTCAGTGATAATAACAAGGACTCTCATGAAAGAAAAGAAAATTTTAAGCCATCTTAATAAATACACCTCACTCTTTATGGATAAAGGATCAGGCAATAGAACCAGAAAATGGGAGTGGTATAAGAACCTATACATAAATAGGATAGGTTAGAAAAGTCTTCTAAATATAGAGTTCTCCAGGTGTTTAGAAAAAGATGACAGATTTTTTGCTTCTACATTTTTTCCCAGGTGGGGCTTATTTGGTTTAGCAACAAGTTTTGCAAACACTGATGCTGGATGTTACACAATTAATTTATTTTAATTTGATCACCTAACCTAGCCCACAAAAGAAACACTGCAGTATTTTCTTTGGCAGAAATTAGTACCTGTAAGACTTGCAGTGGATATGTTATTTCTGCTAGGGCTTGCACTTTCTTCCTGATCCACTGCTGTAAAATCCAGAGGGACAGAAGAGTGCAGCAAAATTATTGCAAGGATACAGTGTGACATAGGAAGAGTCAAACTTATTAAGTGTGAACAATATGACAAAAGTGAAAGCCATCTGAAAAATAAATGAAAAAATTCATAATCATAGTGGGGATCTATTCTTATATGTGTGTTGTTCAGTGAATTCAGTAGTGCTTGATGAAGGGCATCAGATCTGACAGTCCTGGAGAAATTCTCTATCCATAAAATAAGTGCAACACTGGAAGTGCATGCTTCCCCGTGCGAATCTGACCATATGCTTCAATCCTGACCTCTAGGGGACCACATCTTGGGGCAACAGCCTCTACGTCCATTCAAACCTTGGCATCTCCAAAAAGACTGCCAACAATGTTACCAATTAGTGCCAGCTGTGGTGATGGTTTTGTAATGTGGACATCAGTAGTAGGCTGAGATCACTAACTCGTTTCATACAGACTACTGAACAGCTGTCAGATGGTAATAACTTCCAATCACCATTGACATTTGAACTAGCAGTGAATATACCCTCTTAATGGGAGTTACATATGCATATGGAATAGAGAGACTTCCTTGTTATGAATTTCCATGTAAACTGTGGCTTACTCTTAATGTGATGCAGACTCAACGGATAATGTACAGCGGTTATAAAACTAAAGCCCCCAAAATGCATTTTGCTAACAGGAACTGTTTTTTTCAACTGCAAGCCATGAACACTTGACATGAAAATATTTTATTCAGGAAAAATGAGCATGTTGAAGAAAAACAAGGAGTGACTGAATTTTAAGTGCTGGTGTGTAGTTTGAATATTAGCTCTTCAGCAAGCTATTTACCACTGCAGATTAAAAGTTCTCCTAAAGTGTACATGTCAATCAAAAACTACTCTTACTTTAAATAAATAAGCAGTGCTATTATCATTCTCCTTGATGTCTCATCAAAAATGTTTTCTCTGAACATTGTCCACTTTTTCTTTTGTAACTGACAAACTACCTTACTAGTTTACACTGCAGTCTGGGAGAGTTTTAGTAATTCTAGGTCTTCAAATGCAAGTCAGTTTTTGTCGCTGATGAAAGAAATCATCTACAGGATATATAGTAGATTAATGTTTGTCAGACTTCCCAAGCAAGCAGGCAACCTATTTTTCCCCTGTTTTCTAAAGAAGCTCCTAACTGGTTTTCTTATAAGGGCTAAAAATAAAACACACACACACACACACAATGAGACCAAAACAGAGAACCTATTTCTCACTCTGAGATAGCCTGGAGCAGTAATACAGTAGGGTCAACATATAAAAAAGCTTGGTTGCTGTAATTTTTAAGAACATTTTTATCCTTTTATTGTTTATAGCCTGTTTTCATTTATTAAACAATAAGACATGACAGACTCTGTGGAGGGCTGATGGATGTATGCCTCAGGTGCACAGCAAGGTCCCAGGGCACATCCAAAAGGTAGGTTAATCAGCACTACCACATCACCTGAAGTGTTATATTACAATTATAATATGGACATTAATAAAAAAAATAGTAAAAATCTCTACAAGAGCACTTCCAAGGTCCTGTACTATTGTACATCATTTTAAAGATAACTTTTCCTTCCTTATGTATAATTATACAAAAAAAGGCTTACATTAAAAGAACATTATTAACGCTGCAAAGTTAAGCACTCAAAAGTTAGGTTATGCCAGAATTAAAGTTGCATGTGCAACCTTAATAGATTGTGTCTAATTTCTGAGATTTTTAAAAATGCAAACTGAAAAAACAGAAATTCCATTATGTGGCATCATATTGACACTCACAGGACATCAGCACTGTTGGAACCTTTAGATCCACTGAAAAGATTTCTGCCACTTGAGCCAATGAAGCATATGATAGCAGTAGTGGGTTGTCATCCTTTGTGTGGACTAGCACTTAAGACTGATCCACTCTGCCCATCCATCCCAGTTGTCCCCCTGCACCCTGGCTCCTCCTCATCAGATCTGTCCCACCTCCCCCACACTTCCTTTACCACACTGGTTCCCCGTCCCAGTCTTCTAGCCAGTCCTAATCTGGTTCAAGAGGACTATTCGTATGTGTAAGTTAATCATATGCATAACAGCTTGCAGGATGAGGGTCAACAAGGTTGCATACCAGTAAGGGGCTGAGGCTGAAGGGGGAAAAAAAGACTGGGGGCCATGTGTAGCTGAACACCTAAGCCTACAGCTCCACGCCAGACAACAAAAGACAAAGCTTCCTTCCATCCTGATCAGCCATAGTAGCAAGGCAGAGCTAGTTGCCATTCTGTTACTGGATGCTGTTGCACCGGAGAGTTGGCAGGGGAGAAGAATATCAAAGTGCACACAACAAGAATTAACACTGCTTTAAGTATAATTAATACATGCAATTTTTCATGCAGATCTTCCACAATTCTTGGTAGAGAGAGTATCATTTACTACAGGCTCCTGCCCCCAGCCTTCTTCCATAAAGACTTTTTCTTTTAATGAGTTATGGGATATGTCTATGTTGCAAAAAAAAGACCCATGGCACAGGCCTCAGAGCCCAGGACAGCTGATTCAGGCTTATGTGCCTTACGCTACAGAGCTAAAAATAGAGATATAGAGTTTGGACTCAGACTGGACTCAGGGTTCTGAAACCCAACAAGGGGGAAGTCAGTTGACCCGGACTCTGAGATTTGCTGCCACAGGTCTTTTTTTTTTTGCAGTGTATACATATAGGGTGATCAGATGTCCTGATTTTATAGGGACAATCCCGATTTTTGGGTCTTTTTTCTTATATAGGCTCCTATTACCCCCCACCCCCGTCCCGATTTTTCACACTTGCTGTCTGGTTACCCTAATACATACTCATAGAGATTTTGAATGGATGGAAGAAAGACAGCTATGTGCAACCAAAAGCATTGTCTCTTGACACTTTTTTCTTCCAAAGGTTCCCACTGTGGCTTTTTCTGTCGTTTTGCTCCCTTCCACACTGCACAGCAAGGGGACAATATGCCCTCGATCCAGCAAAACTCTCCAGTAGGTCTGAAACTTGAAGCATGGGAGTAGCCCCACTGAAGTCAATGGGACAGCTTATATGCTGAAAGTTACACATGTACTTAAGAGCTTTGCTGGATCAGGGCCTATGTGAGCCATATGATGCTCCCTTAGTTGACTTACCTTTCTTAGTATAATTAAATAAATATCTCAATGAATAAATAAACAAAATAAAGATCAAATGGGAAAGAAATCTGAAATACTTGTAAAAATATTTTCATAAAGCTCTTAAGAAAGCATTTTGTCACCCAGTTTTGTGAGATCCCTTTGTAACTCTTCGCAGTCAGCTTTGGACTTAACTATCTTGAGTAATTTTGTATCATCTGCAAACTTTGCTCCCTCACTATTTAACCCTTTCTCCAGATCATTTATGAATTTGTTCAATAACACTAGACTATGCCTGTATAATTTACTGTGACATTTTATAATATTCAACTAAAAATTCTGAAGCAAGGTTACTTCAGATATTTTTAAGGTCATGTATCATCAGTGAACATCAGTGGAAGGTGTTATAGATGATTAAAGGGACAGTTATAACAAGCCAATATGTTGCTGATAACTATTCATTAAAACAGCTATTAGCCATCTATTAACCATTTATCAACTATAAATAGAACATCAATATGAAGTGTGACTAATTATGCATTCAGTACAAAATGTGTGAAAAACATCTATCCTGCTTATGGACTCTAGCAAGTGTTTACGAAAGAATTTTGGTCTAACGTGATAAGAAGAGATTTATAATCTCTCTTTACCCAGTAAATAACGTGGTAGTTATCAACAAAGGTTGTGCCTGGAGGGGGATGAGCTTTCACAAATCCAGGATGGGAGAAGAACAAAAGAGAAATTGGCACAAACAAGCAAACTCCTTTGGCTCATTGACACTCAGGGTGCAAGTTAGATCACCCCATTGCGTGTTGCTCACTAAAGAGAAAACTAACGGCAAGCTGTGAATTGTTTTAAGAAACACA
This sequence comes from Trachemys scripta elegans, assembly GCF_013100865.1. Lineage (NCBI taxonomy): Eukaryota > Metazoa > Chordata > Testudines > Emydidae > Trachemys > Trachemys scripta. The sequence goes on from NC_048300.1 coordinate 18,725,077, forward strand.
AAGCTCCTAGAGAGCTTCATAAAGTTTTCTGTGGCAGGCTAACCAACCTTGGAAACAATGAGTTCACTAGTGGACGAGGAGGGACGGTCCAATATTTAAGGAATTGGCCTGAGACTTCAGTTTAAGTCCCTAATCTACCACTGTCTTCCTGTGACGATAGGCCAAGTCACTTTGTCTGTCTGTGCCTGAATTTCATATTTATAAGATGGAGATAATAGCAGTGTCCTGCCTCACAGAGGTGTTGTGAGATTAAAGGTTGTGAAGACATCAGCTGATAGTTACATCTGCACCTGTTCAACAGGTGAGTGCTGTAACTGTTGTGGGGGGCGGGGCGTACAGAAAGTGGAGAATTCATGGCAATAAGCTGTCTGCTCCCCTACATGGAGTTTAACCTGCTACTAGATCTGCATAGGTTACTGAAGCCTTTTGAAATAATGACAGAAGGGACTGAGTTCCTCCTCTTGCAGTTAAAAATTGAAAAATACAACATTTTTGGTGTGGGAAGTCTCTCTCCTGTCCCTGCACCAAAATTGATCTAGGGAGGGCCTTTAGCCTGATGGCTCTTACAAGCTGACCCACTCTGGTTTGGATTCAGTTTTCAGCAACACAGTTCATTCTCCCCAGGTCTCAGGCAGGGAAAAACTGCCCTCTGCTAGTACTTTAGGGAGACACTGTCTTCCCTGACAATACTCCCTAAAAGCTGATGATCATATATGGAAGGAAGTGGGGTAGAGCAGAATCATACCTTTAAGGAGGCATTAGGTGGCCAACCAAATAGTTTATAACTACACTGGATCCACGTAAGCATCAAAGACTGCAGTGCCTAGTAATGCTACAAAATTACTGAGGGCTCCATATAGGGTTGCCAGGCGTCCGGTTTTTGACCAGAAGGCCCCGTCACAAAGTGAGCCTTGTGGCTCCGGTCAGCACCGCCGAACAGGCCATTAAAAGTCCGGTCGGCGGTGCTGCGGGTCTAAGGGAGGCTAGTCCCTACCTGTCCTGGTACCGCGCTGTGCCCCAGAAGCTGCCAGCAGGTCCAGTTCCTAGGTGGGGGGCACAAGGCTCCGCACGTTGCCCCCACCCCGAGCACTGGCTCCGCACTCCCATTGGCTGGGAACCGTGACCGATGGGAGCTGTGGGGGTGGCGGAGCCTGCAGGCAAGAGCAGCGCGCAGAGCCTCCTGGCCCCCCCACCTAGGAGCTGGACCTGCTGGCCACTTCCGGGGCACAGGGTGGAGCCAGGACAGGCAGGGAGCATGCTTTAGCGCCCCCGCAGCGCCGCTGACTGGGAGCTGCCCGAGGTAAGCCCATGCCCCAACCCTGAGCCCCCCCTAAACCCGCAGCCCCCTCTTACACCCCAAGCCCCTCGGGGAAGGGGTGGGGCTAGGGTGTTCGGTTTTGTCCAAATAGAAAGTTGGCAACCCTAGCTCCATGCAATGAGTCTGGCCTTAAGGTTAGAGAGATAGCAGAATCAGGAAGATCAGAATGAGTAGCCTGTTTTTGGACACTAATCTTATCCTATGTGGTGAAGCCAGTATTTTATAATAAAACTGATATGTGGACACTTGCTGTATCTTATATTTTATTTTGCTAGAGAGAGACCATATTTTACTATAGTTATATATATATATAGTAGTATAAAACAATACAAGGTGTTCTATGAAAAAAGACAATATAATGTCTGAATCAAGTTCCCTGCCAGCAAAGTATATAACTCCGTGGGTGCAATCTGATGTCAATCACAAAATTCAAGAGCCAGTATTTTACCCCTTGAATCTGAATGAGCTATTTGTCTGAAAGTGACAGGTGCCTTAGAGATTCTTAAGATAGATGGGAACAAACTTCACATACACCATGAACTGCATGAACAGAATTTGCCTTAAACCTATATGGTTTGTCTGGTGTGGCTTTCAAACTCACCCTGGACTTTGGTGAAGTTTGTGACCTCTGCTTGAATCAGGCAGAGCAATAAGGGTTTCACAAATCTACATAGTTAATAGCTATACAAATTTTGTATTATTCATCATTCTGATAAAGTTGGGTAAAATCTGAAGTTCCTATCTAGATTAAACATATTTTTTACAAAAGAAGTTAGAAGATTTTTCACAAAGTGAAATTGACATCATTTTTTTTCAAAATCTTATATAGCAGAATTACTCTGTCAAATCAACTTCAGAATCTCCCCCAGAAGTTATTTGAAAATAAGAGGATTTGGGGTGTTTTCTAATTTAGTTGGTCTGTGAAGGTCAAAATCAGGTTTACAATGGAAACTGAGCTATAACCTGAAGTCACTGTCATGCCTTTGTTAACTGGACTAATTTAATTTGTTATAAGATTTTGAAATACTGCACTTATCACATGTACATCTTCCCTAGTAAGCCTTAAAAACATAACATTTTTCAGTTAAGGTTCTGTGCTCTTTTCCACAAGCATCTTAGACAAGAAGGTGTTTTCCACTCATATTTTCAATGCTCATGTTACATTATTTGGGTTTCATTATGAAACTCCTCTCGTCTTCAAGTCTACTTGTTTTTATTTTAGATCCTTAAAAACTTTTCTTTCTCTCTTGTAAAAAATGTTCTAAAAGTTCTCAGACAGCACACTATTAAAACTCACGTAACTTTATTATTCATTCAGTCTCCTCCATTATTTATCCCTCTTGATTTGGAACTAGGACTCAGAACTTAGCAGCACAGCTCTAAGATTTTGTTGCTATTCCCGGGAACTGAGCCTTACCACAATTAGCCATGATCCAACTGCTAGTATCATGACAAGGGAACTCGAACTCCCTCCTCCTTGAGGCTATCACTCCACAGAGAAACCTTTCAACATCACAGACTCCCACTACTACATTTCTTAACTGAATAATCAGAATCAGGCTCAGAGCTGATTTCTCAAAGTGCAATAAGATACACATGCTACTTTAATTCATTAGGAAAGTGTTTTTTTTTTTCCATAGACCTGTTCAGCTTTACTGCATTAGAATTCCCTTCTCCCCCTCCTCCCCCCAATTCTTGGAAACTCAACTTTGCATATGTTGAGACTGATGTAACAAGATCACTCAGGCAGAACTAGTTGTACATCATGACATTTTCTTTTAAAAGTGATTTTACTGTAAGAGTAAAACCTCACTAATGTCTAATAGATGCAATGTGAATAATCACATTTTGTGAATTAGCTAGTAAGTGAACAAACACTATGGGGCAGGGGGAATCAAGGAAACTGCATCAGAAAATTCACAGTGCTCATTTAATTTGACAGGTGTAGTTTAGTTTTAATTATGACAATACTTCAGAATATACTAGTAAATGAACTATAGTATGGAGTAATATAACCTCATTACAGTACTCTGCAGTGGTCACTGGGTGGTCAGTAAAAAGTGGGATGAGACAGCAAGGTTTTTGGTGAGACTTTTCAGATTTGTGGATTAACAGTCTCAATTTGCCAGATTCTTTTGTAATTCTGCAAAATACTATTATAGATAGATAACAAAACAGTATACTTCAACTCATTGCACTCTCTAGTAAATAACTTTTGCTTCTGACAGCATTTTGATATTGCTGCAAATTACAACTCTCCAAGGTATGCTTGGGTTCAAATTAGGGCTGTTGATTCATTGCAGTTAACTCATGCGATTAACTTGAAAAAATTGACTGCGATTAAAAAAATTTAATCGTGATTAATTGCATTGTTAAACAATAGAATACCAATTGAAATTTATTAAATATTTTTGATGTTTTTCTTCATTTTCAAATATATTGATTTCTATTACAATACAGAATACAAAGTGTACAGTGCTCACTTTACATTATTTTTATTACAAATATTTGAACTGTAAAATGATAAAATAAATATTTTTCAATTCACCTCATATAAGTACAGTAGTGCAATCTCTTCATAGTGAAAATTTAACTAACAAATGTAGATTTTTTTTATTTACATAACTGCGCTCAAAAACAAAACAATGTAAAACTTTAGAGCCTATAAGTCACTCAGTCCTACTTCTTGTTCAACCAATTGCTAAGACAAACAAGTTCGTCTACATTTACGGGAGATACTGCTGAATGCTTCTTATTTACGTCACCTGAAAGTGAGAACTGGCGTTTGCATGGCACTTTTGTAGCCGGTGTTGCAAGGTATTTACGTGCCAGATATGCTAAACATTCGTATGCCCCTTCATGCTTCGACCACCATTCCAGAGAACATGCTTCCATGCTGATAATCAAAATATAAAGTGAGCACTGTACACTTCGTATTCTGTGTTGTAATTGAAATGAATATATTTGAAAATATATATCCAAAATATTTAAATAAATGATATTTATTATTGTTTAACTGTGCAATTAATTGCACGATTAATCACGATTAATTTTTATAATCGCTTGACAACCTTAGTTCAAATACATATTAAGGTATATAGAGCATCTTCTCGTTTTTCTTTTTTCTCCAAACCAAAAAGCATACAACACATTTTCAATGTATATCTTAATGGAGCCAGACAGGCAACTCGTGCACCCATATGAAGCATAATGGATTTAAAAATGGATATGCTAAAGCAGAGGGCCAAAAAATGTTTAAATAGCTTTACTCTGGACTTATGCCTGTGTCTGCCACATAGATCTGATTCCAAGATTGGGGCCTTATTTTAGATCCCTAAATATAGATTTTGGAGCCTAACTTTAGGAACCATTTTTTTTTTTTTTTTTTTTACTTTTGGCCCCACTTTATATTCAGTATGTACAATGTAACTGAGTTGTCCTGATAACTTTAACTTTAAATGTCCAAAGTTTTTGAAATTAAGTATGCAATCTTCACCATACACATAATATATGTTTTTTCATTTAATATATAATACTTATTTTTCCTCTGCTTAAAAGTTTTCCATTGGTTTTAATTGTGCTCATGAGACTGGAGAACTGGGGAAAAAAACATTGTTTGCCTAGGGCATAAGGTGGGAATGGAAGCATTCACAATTTACCCAACCAATGCTGGGGAATCACTCTTTCTGAAGGTTTTAAACTTTTCATATTCCAGACCCTAAACTAACACTCACTCGTTTTGCTCTATAAGGAAATGTGATCCTTAAAAAATGAAATCCTAACTGAACATTCCACCAAAATACAAGCAATTTATTCCTTGAACTATATGCTTGGTACATATGCTTATACTTCAGGTTTAATTTTTTGCAGGCAGTAGAGTGGGGTCAGAAGAGTTGTCACAAAGAAGTACGTCATACATCACAAGCTGGATACAAGACATTACACGAAATTTGCTTGCTTAGTAAGAACATTCATACTCACTGTCTGGCTTGGTTAGACACTGGAGAACCACAGTTACTGGGGGAACAGCTGGCAATCTAAAATTTGAGCTCACACTGGCCAAGCTAGTGCACCCAGCCACTAAATACCTCTGCCTATTTCCGAAGCACTTAGATAGCAGATAACAGGTACCTTAAAATACCCAAGACAGAGAGATCTACTCAAATCACTACACACAATGATTCCTAATAAATTAAAGGGAGGGGTGTGTAGTGAGAGGGTGGGCAGTGGGAGGGGTCTGTAGTGAGGGGAGGGCCAGTGGGAGGGATCTGTAATGAAAGGAGGGATCTGTAGTGAAGGGAGGTGTAGAGATGTTTGTAGAAGATTATAATTTAGAAATGCTCCCTCATAAGGGACCTTATTATGAACATAGACATTTGGAGACATGCCTCAGAGGCAGGGGTTGGGCATAGGCCGTGAGTTATAGGGGCCTGTGGTGCCTGTGCTCCACCAATATTTAGGAACGTGGGCCCAGCTCCACCAATGTTTGGGCTTACCGTGCTTTGTGGGGCCCCACGCTTCAGGGGGACGCAGGGTCCAGGGTGGCCTAGGGGGTTAGCACGGGGCGTCGCGCAGGCAGGAGCGAGTGACCCACCCCCATTTCACCCCTTCCCCCAAGTCCCCACCCCCACCTCTTTCTGGCTTCCGCCCCCTCCCTCGTGCCATGCCAGGTGCCGGCGGGGCAGAACAGAGCAGAGTAGGCTAGGGCCAGGTTCCTCACTGCTGCCACCACCAGGCCCCCCCAGGCTGCCCTGGACTCCACATCCCCCTGAAGCGCAGGACCCCCCAAAGTATGAGGCCAGGGGTGGTTGCCCTGGTCCGTCCTATGGACGGGATGGTTCTGCTTAGACCTGTTCTGGTCACCACCAAAAATTATACAAACCTGGCACCCATGGGGTTGGGAATACCACACAGCTGCATGCAACAGTTCACCAGAGATGCTTTCTAGTTTGTTTTAATAAAGTTTCATTCACTAGATTGTTATTTAATGAACCCCAAGATCGTTAAAGGAGGGGTATGTAACAAGGGGAGAAGTGGGATGGATCTGTAATGAGGGAAAGGGTCTGTAATGAGGGGAGCAGTGTGTAATAAGGGGACAGTGGGAGGGGTCTGTAGTGGATGGCTAGTGGGAGGGCTGGGTGTGTAGTGAGGGGAGTGGTGTAATGACGGGTCTAGTGGGAGAGGTATGTAGTGAGGGGTGGGTCTGTAGTGGGGGACAGTGGGAGGGATATGTAGTAAGGGGCAAGTCTGTAGGGTGGGGGTAGTGGGGGGGATATATAGTGAGGGGTGGGTCTGTAGTGGGGGGCAGTGGCAGGGATATGTAGGGAGGGGGCAGTGGGAGGGGTCTGTATTGTGCAGAGGCAACCGCCTCTATTGAGCTCTGCTTCTCTTGCTGTTATAGTTCCCTGCGGCGTCCGCACGTCTCCGTGCTCGAGACCAATCACGATCCCAGCCGAGCTGATTTCGACCAATCCGGGCAGGGGCGAGCTCGAGGCGCTGGGGAAGATGGCGGCGGTGTCGGCGGCATGAGCGGCCGGTTGGGGGCCGCCATGCTGAGCCGCCGGGCCGCGCGCCATGGCTAGCAGACGGCGGAAGGGTGGTGACAAGCTCCGCCTCAGGGCCCCGGCCCCGGAGACGCGGAGCGGCGGCAGGAGGTGCAGCAGGCGGAGGGCGGCGGCTGCCGGGGAAAGCGGCGCTGGGGGCCCGGAAGATGGAAGGGTGGCGGCGGCGGCTGCCGCCGATCCCAGTAACAAGAGCAAGGCGGAGGGTGAGGCCCGAGGAGCCAGGCCGGGCCGCCCCGCATGGGGGTGGCTGCTTCCCGCCCCGGGGTGCGGGGATACGGCACAGCACTCTGCAGAGATGGGCTCCTCCAGTTTGAGATACCCCAGACCCCTGTGGGAGCGGATCCCCACGGCAGCCCGGGAGGGGCGCCCCAACCGTATTCCCACAAGCGATAACCATTCCCTGAAGCCTCTAGGGGCACACAGAGGGACCCCCGCACCCTTCCATCCCGTTCTCTCCTCCCTACCCCACACACACTTTAACTGTTGTCAGCTGTGCAAAGGCTTGCCCTACCGAGAGCAGGCCCCTAATGTGCTAGGTGCTGTACGTTTGATGCTAGTCAGTAACTGCTAAGCTTGGTGTTTTCACGCTGCCACGGGCTAGGGTGTGTGTATAAGGCATCAAACAGGTTGGCTGGCCTGAGAAGAGAGGGTGTCTCTTCTTTTATTTCAAATTACATCCGTTTGGTTCCCCTTATAAGACTACATTTGCTCTGATGCGCTGAAAGAGTTTATTGACTGATGGGGAAACTGGCCCAGTTAGCCTTGTGCTTCAGTGAATTGCAGCTGTCTGGGAAATAAAAAGGATCTGTTGTAAACAAAAAAGTTAAAAACTGGTGTTGGTGTTTGCACCATTTTTGTTTGAGGATTGGATTGTCTTATACATTTACAGGCTAGACCTAAACTTGTAAATTGCAGTGCTGCCTAAACTGGATAACTGAAGTTCAGTCACACAACACACATCCCCTTTTCCAAAGGTTTCATCTCTCTTCTGAATCTCTCAACTGCGGGAAAGAATGGACTCTATCATAATTTATGTATGAATACTTAAGCAGCATCTCCCTGTTGTCTTGGAGCAGATCATGCCATCAACTTTTAAGCAGAACATTCCCATCTGTACAAACAGGGAATCCAGTATAAAAAAAACCTCATGGTGTGATCTGACTGCTGGTGACTTATTTTCATCAGTGCATTGTGTCATGCAGCTGTAGAATTTTCTGCTGAAGTTCCATTTATTTTTTCTCTCTTTTCTAAGTCAAGGTGCTTTCCACTTTTCAATTTCAATGTTGTTTAATGATACTAAGCGAAAAAACATTTAAATAACTTTGGTCATGGTCCTGTAACTTATTCTATGCTCACACAGAACCCCATTACCTTCAGTAGAACTTCATACAATTGCAGAACTCATATGGAATAATTTGTAGGATTGGGGCCTAATATTTTTTAAGTGGAGGCCTGTTTGTGCCTCCACACCTCTCCCAATCCCACCCCTTGCGCCCATTCAGTTCCTTCCAGTTTTGTCAACACTGACCCAGATCAACCAGAAAGGAATGTTTCCTGCAGGGAAAGGCAATCCATTCTCTGTGCTAATACCTCTGGATTTGAAACTTGAACGAATGGAGGTTTAGGTTGGATATTAGGAAAAACTTGTTCACTAGGAGGGTAGTGAAGCACTGGAATGGCTTACCTAGGGAGGTGGTGGAATCTCCTTCCTTAGAGGTTTTTAAGGTCAGGCTTGACAAAGCCCTGGCTGGGATGATTTAGTTGGGGTTTGGTCCTGCTTTGACCTCCTGAGGTCCCTTCCAACCCTGATATTCTATGATTAAGGATTTCTTCGTTTTTAAAAGGTGACAAATGTTTGAATTCTAGCTATAAAACATCTTTTCCAAAATCAAATATATTTATTTAAATTTAGTAGCGCTGTCTTTTAAAATTCCTTTATCTGTAGGTTGCATCCACACTGCCAAGTTCATTTTAAAAAGGCAGGTGCAACAATTTGCATTTCATGTACTCTGTTCCATTTATTTCACTGGAGTCATAGCTAATCATGGCAAACTGTCTTTACACATTTATGACCTGTTTTTATCCATTATATATGAAAATGCATAGTGATAGGGCAGCTCTTATAATCCCCAATCAGACAAGACAAAGGGCACTCTAGAATTACTATAGAGTCAGATCTTGGGGTTTGGTTTAACTGTATACAGTGTCAGGGGGCAGTGGGGTGGAAAACATTTCCAGCCAGTCTCCAGGGATAAGTTAAAACTTACACTGACTGCTGATGGATTTGAGGTGAAATTGTAGCCAGAGATCACTACAGTGTAAGGTCACAAAACTCCTATCCCGGTGGAGGGAAAGAAAAAGAGGGAGGAGCGTCTGTTCTACCAAAAATCTCCTATGAAGTTGGTTAAGATGACTTTTATGATCAGATTCCACTGGTGGTGCAATGCACTATATTGACCTATTGTTTGATAGTTTTAATTCTTACTGCTAGGTGCTGAATATCTTGCTTTCTTTGTCCTGCAGTGCATTTTGAAAATGGATTTACTGTTCTGTCTGCAGTAATGCAGCTGACAAGTCATATTCTGAACTTAATATGTAATCATGAAAAATTTAGTTAATTTAAATTGAAAAATTGTTAAGGAGTGATTGTATATAATTTCTTTCATTTTGCAGGTTATAAAATGTGTGCACTTGGTTCATGGGGTCTGTTTTGGGTATTTTGAGTTAAATTAAATCATAATTTTTTTACTAGTGCTAATTTCTTTTATGGGAAATCTTACTTTATGTTCACACAGAATCATGTTTATATAAGACTCCGAAGAGATCATTAAGTAGCAGATCAAGGTTACCTACCTTCAGTTCTCCAGCCAATGATACTGATATACAGCAAGAAATATTTTGGGATCCTCATTCGCCAATTACACACAAACTAGGTAACTATAACCAAAAAGTTGTTATTTCTAGTGTGCCTTTTAGAAAGTAAATGGCCATTTGAAATGTACAGTTGGAGTATACTGTAGATGTCTAAACCTTTTTTTTTTCCCCACTACAGAAGCACTCTTCATCAGTAAAATCTATTTTTAATGCCATTTCTTATTATGACTGGCTGGCTTTTTATTGACATTATAGTAAATACTGTGATACAGCACTTAATACAGTTTTGAATTTAGCAGTTATATGTGAAATGTTTCTACTTGGGAAACTTGGGTTTGTCATGTTTGACAGTTTATACAAAGGTTTTTCTTTTATAGGTAATGAAAGAAAGAAACAGGCCACCAGTAGATGTACAGTTGACATTTCAGATATTGTTAATCGTATTGCTCCACAGGTAATTATAATTTCCTATAGCAACACTGTACTTTATGCAAAAATCAAAGGTTAAAAACGGTGCTGTAGTTGCCTATGTCTACAAACCAAGGGAAAAGGCAGTTGATTAGTCTCCATAATCTCTTTCGCATAGTAAAAGACTGAGATTCTTAGTTTTTTTAATATTTACATTAGCATATTTATCATGTTGAATTTAAAATCACAAGCATAACATTTGACTATTTTGATTCTTTTTGTCAGTTCTTTGACTTCATACATTGATTTTTGGGTTTAAAAAATTACGCTTGTGACATTCAGTGCAGAAACTTGAACAGGCACCAGCCCCAATTTTTAGAATATTTTTAGGACTTTAACACCACCCTCTATGAGCGAGACCTCTCGGGGACCGAGCAGTGCCTGGCCGCCGCGGACGTCCTCCGAGAGATTGCCGACCATCACTCCCTGGTGGATGTCTGGCGCAACCACCACCCGGATGACATCTCGACATTCACCTTTGTCCTGGTGGAGGCCCATCGGTCGCGCCACTCCCGGTTGGACTGCATTTACTTATCACGCTGTCACCTTTCAGAGGCCCACTCCTCCAGCATCCGGCTGGCCCTGTTCTTGGATCACCATCTAGCGACCGTGGCAGCCTCTCTCTGCACAGAGAGACTGGGGCCAGCCTATTGGCACTTTAATAACAGCTTGTTGGAGGATGTGGACTTTGTGGCATCCTTCAGGGAGTTCTGGCTGGCCTGGCAAGGGCAGAGGCATGCCTTTCCCTTGACGCAGCAGTGGTGGGACATAGGGAAGGTGCACACCTGGCTCTTCTGCCGCAACTACACCCGGGGCACCAGCCGACGGAGGCATGTGAAGATTGAACAGTTGGAACGGGAGGTCTCAGAGCTGGAGAGGCATCTGGCCACCAGCCCCAAGGATCCATCCCTCTGCGGAATATGCCCGGAGGAGCTCCGGGCCCAGGTGCCTTTGTCTGATCCCATATCCGCCTCCTTTGAGAGATGGATCACGGCTCCCGCTTCTTCTACACCCTGGAGAAAATGAGGGGGGCCAGAAGCACGTCACGTGCCTTCTGGCAGAGGACGGCGCCCCCCTCGTAGACCTGGTGGAGATGTGCAGGAGGGCCAGGGCCTTCTACGCAGACCTTTTCTCCCCAGATCTGTCCGATCCTGACGCTTGCAGAGTTCTCTGGGATGGACTTCTGACGGTCAGCACGGGTGACCGAGACCGGCTGGAGCTGCCTCTCACTCTGGCTGAGTTCTCGGAAACCCTCTGCGTACCAATAATTCCCCTGGCATGGACGGGCTGACCGTGGAGTTCTACTGCGTGTTCTGGGACGTCCTCAGCTCAGACCTTGTCGCCGTCTGGGCCAAGTCCTTGGAGAGCAGGGTACTCCCCCTGTCCTGCAAGCGAACCATGCTCGCCTTGCTTCTGAAGAAGGGGGACCCCCGCGAACTTCACGGAGTGTCTGGTTAGGCTCAACTGGACCCTGACCAAGCCAGTCAGCTTCGGGTGGGGAGTACGGCAGGGGTGCCCCCTCTAGGGCCAGCTGTACGCTCTGGTGATCAAGCCCTTCCTCTGTCTCCTCCGCTGGATGCTGATGGGGTTGGTGCTGCGAGAGCTAGAGCTGCGGCTGGTCCTGTTCAGGACCTAGGTGACTTGGTGCAGATGGAGGCTTGCCAGGCCATCTACTTGGCAGTCTCCTCCTCCGGGTCAACTGGGTCAAGAGCTCTGACCTGGTGGTCGGGGACGGGTGGCAAGTGAGCTCCCTCCCAGTCATGCTTCAGGCCATCTGGTGGAGCACGGGTCCGCTGCTCTGTCTCGGCGTTTACCTTTCTGCCATGCATCTGTCTCCGCTAGAGAACTGGCAAGGTTTAGAGGGCAGGTGGTAGAGCAGCTCCGGAGCTGGACAGGACTACTCCGGTGCCTCTCCCTCAGAGGGAGGGCACTGGTGCTCAATCAGCTAGTCCTGTCCATGCTCTGGCACTGGCTCAACACCCTAGTCCTGGCCCTGGGCTCCCTGGCCAACCTCTGAATGTCAATTCTGGAGTGCTGGCCAGGATTCTGCAGGGTCTCTGCAGGGGCCCTCCACCTGCCCGTGGAGGAGGGAGGACAGGGCCTGAAGTGCCTGTGCACTCAGATCCATGTCATCTGCCTCCAGGCCCTGCAGAGGCTCCTTTATGGTGCAGGTAGTCCTGCATGGAGCATACTGGCACATGCCTTCCTGCACAGCTTCCAAGGGCTCCAATACAACTGTCAGCTCCTTTATCTCCATCCGAGAGGTCTTCCGTGAGACCTCTCTGGGCTGCTGGTCTTCTACCAGGACCTCCTCTGGACCTGGAAACTGCTCTCGGTGACCAGGTCCGTGGTGGCCACCCAGGGGGCGGATCTCCTCCCGGAGTCCTGCTACACAACCGCCAGCTCCGTGTGCAGGTGACGGAGTCTCCTTCAGTGCGCCAGAGGTTAATCCTGAACTACGACTGGGGAGACTGGCTGGATCCCCTGACGCTCGCTCAGAGCATGGGGCTCTCCAGGCCGCGTACTTCAGGAGGTGAGGGCCGCTTTACTGCCCACTGCTCAGGTTTTCCTCAACCAGGTCCTGCGAGAAGGCATGCCCCGCCCACCCTACAGCCCAAGCCTGTCGGACCTTTTCATCAGACCCCTGCCCCATGGACCTTCCCGGACATCCCGCACCTTTACCGTGGCCAGCTGCACAAGTTGCAGCCGGTTCGGTTCCGGACCGCACCAAGAAAACATCTGTACACGCTCATGCTCCACACCCTTCATGTCCTCACCCTCACGTCCCGCCCCACCACAAAGTGGTGGGACCGCCTGCCATCTCTGGAGGGTGAGGAGCCACGGTGGGCCAGCCTATATTCCACCCTGGTCCTGAGGCCCACCAGGAACATTAGCTGGTTGCTCCCTCACGGAGCTGTGAGCACAGGCGTGTACTTGGCACGGTTCACTCCCCTCCCACACACCTGTCCCTTTTGCGGCATGAGGGAGACCCTGGTGCATGTATATCTGGAGTGCTCCAGGTTGCAGCCCCTATTCTGGCTCCTCTTGGATATATTACTACATTTTAGTTGCACTTTTCCCTTCACCTGTTCATCTACGCACCCCCTATCCACAAAGTTGCGGGACCTCCTTGTCAACCTCCTCCTCGCCCTGGCCAAAATGGCCATCTACAAAACCAGGGAGAAGAGGTTGGCCAACGGGGTTTCCTGCGACTGTGGGGCCTATTTCCACTCTTCAGTCCGTTCACGCATCTAGGCAGAGTTTCTCTGGGCGGCGTCCGCTGGCTCCCTTAACACCTTCAAGGAGCAGTAGGTGCTGTCCGGGGTTCTCTGCTCGGTGTCCCTGTCAGGTTCCCTTCATTTAGCCCTGTGACCTCACATTCCTGTTATCTCTTTAGTTGTCCCTGCAATTATTTGGAATCCCAGACCTGTGGATCCTCCCCTTAGGCTTTGGGGAGGTCCTTTAGCAGTGGGCGGGCTTCTGCCCCAATTTTTAGAAGATCTTAGCTTCAAAAGGGGTGATAGTGATCCATTTCTTGTAGAAAATGCAGTGTCATGTTCCATTTCAATCACTTTTAATTTCAAATATATAATTTTAGGCATATCATATTTACTAGGTGGTTCCTCTCTTCATTTACCATGCTAGCACAATGCAGGTAACCATAGCTTTCAGTTTTTTGTACCCTCCTTTTTGTTAAATCATAGTGTTCTCTGCTTATGGTTACTTCTAGCTTTCCAAACACACATCCATGCTGTGCCTGTAAAATAACCTACCGTATATACTCGTTCATAAGCCAAATTTTTTTAGTAAAAAAGGGAAGCACCAGAGATGGGGGTCGGCTTATGAACGGGAATAGAGAGGGAGAGGTGGGACACAGCCCCTCCCCCCAACAGAGGGAGCAAGGAGAGGCAGCAGAGCCAGAAGGGAAGAGGCGGGGCCAGAGTCTCTCCATTTCTGGCCACGCTGCTCTCCCCCCCAGCCTCCGAAGCAGCTGCAGCTCCAGGGCTGGCAGGCTGCAGCCGTGCCGCTCAGCCCCACCCCCCAGAGCAGGCTGTGGCTGCGCCGCCTGGGTGCTGGAGCACGCTGCGGCCACGCTGCCCGGCCCAGCCCGCTGGAATATGCTGCAGCCACGCCACTCAGTCTGGCCTGCCGGAGCAGGCTGCGGCCACGCTGCCCAGCCTGCCCGAGCAGCTCCAGCCTGGGCAGAGACATCCTCCCCTGGCCCTCCCCAGATAAGGTGGGAAGGGATGAGATGGGGAGACTGTGGGGGCCCTGGACTAGGGGTGGGGTCATGTGAGGTGTGGTCACAGGGGTTACTCCCCTGACTCCCAGCTTCTCCCCTCCCCCCCCAAAAAAAAATTCCTCACCAGTTGCTGTCCCGGTCCGTCAGGGTAAGCAGCTGGTGCGCCAGGACACTTTGTTTACTTAGGTTTACCTCCGTGCCTGCGGACGCTCGAGGTAAACAAACCATCTCAGACCACCAGTGGCTTATCCTGATGGCCCGGGAGCCAAAGTTTGCTGACCCCTGAATTATAGGGTCGGTTTATGAACGGGTTATAAAAATTTTCCATTTTTACTTATCCATTTTGGGGGGGTCGGCTTATAAATGAACCGGCTTATGATCGAGTATGTACGATAGTTCTCCAAATGATTTAATGTGTTCCTGGCTTTAGAGACTGATCCTGCTCCAAGTGATTTCAGAACTCAATCTGGGAAGAGTTACTTTTGCCTTCCTTTTATAACTTCAGTTTCCTCCCTATTTCTCTTGTGTAACTTGCTTTTATTCCTTCCCTCCTTTTACAAAGTTCTTAGTTTGTTTCCTTACCTTGCCTCCCTCTGCCACCTCTCCATTTTTATTTTTCTCTCTTTCTGCCGCCTGCTTATTTTCTTAGGTGTCCATAAGGTTCTCCTTTAGACTACTTTGCCTGTTGAAGCCAATTATAGTGCTCAGAGGCCTGCCTTTGGGATAATTTTTCAGACTCTCCATGCCGCTCAATTCATTAAAATAATATTTCTGCAATTAAAATTAAAAAGTTGGATCAGCAAGAAAATCATACAACTTGCAGTGCTCTGCTGGCCACAGACTCTCATAAAAGGTACCATCAAGTCTGAATTTCCTGTGAATGCAAAGTTACAAGAAGTACAGTACAATAAAAGATAAATATTATTCATATCCTAAACAAGTCTGAAATTAGAATTTTGAGTATCTCATAATTGGTGGTTGTAAGATAGCCAGCACATTGCACTTTCGGTTAAATCCTCAGCTGGTGTAAATTCACATGGCTCTATTAAGACAGTTTATATCTGGTGAGGATGTGGCCCCTTACATTTAATCTTGTAAATTGGCTAGAAGGAGTGGCTCACATAATAGAGAAAAGACAGTTAGTGGCAAGCAGGAGCTTGCAGAGTTTAAGATTTAAAAAATATCAAAACTGAAGTCAATTTAAATGTATATGTCAGATTTGTTTTAATTTTTGCCATTTCCCTTTGAACATTTTTATGAATTGTATCTTTTTGTGTATTCCCAACATCTTTCTAAAGGTACATAATGTTACATTATTTGTGTAAATCAGATTAAATGAAAGGATGATCCAAACTTTAATACACATTCTCCCTCACTTCCTGTTTTTGAATACCTTTTGGCTTTGATTTCTTATTTACATTACTAACAACTTATCTATGAATATTGCTTTTTAGAATTCTGCTAAATATAAATGGGCTTTCAAGAATACTTCATTTTTTATACTTTGTTTATATCTAATGTACAGAATTTAGTACAGTTTACTGATGTAAACTGATTATAAATAGTAACAAGTTGAGCAACTGTTAATCTTATCAACTTTTTTATATTGCTGTTTCAACTGGAAATCCAAAATTTAAAATACTTTATTCATTTTTTGTTGCCATTCTAGTCTTCTTCCTTTTCATTTTTTGTTGAAAGAAACAATCTAACCATGCAAAGAAGACAATTAATCTTATTTGCCCTTAAAATATGAATTATCTGGAAATAAAGACTAGCAAAGTGCAGGAACCATACAAGATTAAGATGAGGAAAGACGGCGCAATAGCATTGATATAATTAAATTGCTTGATTATTCTAGTAGATGAAGTTAGTAATGTCTGTGTTTGTAATCCTAGTCAGTTTTCATGGTTGATGCCTGTGCACCTGTGTAATTGTCATCCAGAGCCTGGAATTTGACAAAAGTAAACAAGATGGTATTCTAACAGCAGGGCTGTCTTTTATTGAAGCACAAGACCCATAAGAAAATCTGTCTTTTCTTCAGCAGGCAAAAACGTGCCTACTTATTTGACACCATTTAAAGTGGTTTCTATATTTCAAAGATATAGCATAATATTTGAAAAAAAATCTTCATCTGGGGTTTGAAAGTCGTCATTAAAGAAACAATTAACTGTGCCTCCCCTTTGTGGTGTAAGTTATTGCTCTCTCTTGCACCATTTAAGGCCCTGTCTTGGACTACGGCTTCTTATTCACACTTTTTGACAGTGTGTGGATTACCTTTTGCTGGTACCATCACTTTTTCCCTAAAGTAAAAGTTCTTTTCCATTACTGGTCAATAAAACTCAAGTCACTTCCTCTGGCTTATGTACAGTAATTATGCATCTTCATTCTTTTTTGCTGTTGTTTATAAGTATCCATGAATCACATTCACAGATATGTATACCTAAGAACTTTGAGAAGGTTCAAATGCAGATCTGAACTTTAGAGCTCTGGACCAATCTTTAAGTTCTAAATTTTATTTATTTCTACTTATTTATCTGAAATATCTTGGTATGATGGTTGTGGTGTAATGGAAGAATTCAAAACTTGCTCCTGTTCAAGAGACATCCTCACTATGATTTTCTGAATTTCTGTAATTTGCCAGCACTGTTTTAATAGGTAAACAAAGAGAGCACATCTTAGGTAGCTGTCTTAGTAGACTAAAATAAAGTTTGCTAAGTGAACATTGCAGAATATTTTATTGTAATCTTTCGCTTTGGTACTTTGCCTATTAATATAGTAATATCCTAAACCAGGTCCACACACAAAGTTGCACTATTTTAATTAAAGTTGTTGTTTTTAAACTGCTGTAGTTAAATTCGTTCAACTTTGTGCGTGAAATCTTACATTGGCTTAAACCTGGCTTATATTGATTTAGCTTGTGCCTTTAATTTATAGCCAGGTTTGTACCAGTTTAATCTGTTTTAAAACTGATTTAAGTTAAACCTGTGCAACTTGTGGGTGTAGGGAAATCTTTAATTTAAATCAAATTGCTAAGTAGTGCCAATTTAATCTTAATTGTTCAGGATGAAAAACCAGGCTGTTCTGAGGGATCTCTTCTAGGGATGTGGATTGGTGAGGATGCTATTCCCTGTACACCTGGAGTAGTAAAAGTGCGAACAAGGACAAAATTAAATGGTACACGGTAAGTTCTAATTCATTTTAGCTTATACATCAAAGAAGTTATGCTTTCATATAAAGGAAGCAGCATTTCATTGAATCCATGAATTTATGGGATTCATGAATACAGTCTGTATATTAGCAGAGTCATTACATGGTAATACTTTTATCCTTTACTTCGTATTTTTTTAAAATGGGATGATCATTGTTCACAGTAAAGGGATATACCTTGACAGTTACATTAATTATATATGCTTGTTTAGAGATTTTTAATCATATCCTATGTAGATACATTTGTTAAACTAGAGAGTAAACTAGTTTCACTTTTCAAAGTATTCTTCGGTATTTTTGACTTTTTTCTGTTTTTCCATTTAGAGATCATAAAATAAAAAATACTGAAGAGGAACTGATGAAGTTGGCTAAGCAATTTGATAGAAACCAGGTAGAGCTAGATATAGTCCAGGAGCAAGATGATCAATGCAATAGTTTTATTCAGACTAATTCAGAGGCAGAGACTTTAAATAATTATAAAGATGATGCACAGATGAAAAATCTGCAGTCATTCCTTGATGAAGATTCTGAAACACCTACTGTTCTGTCCTTTAAGCCAGTTAAAGAGAGCACTGGCATCCCTGCTATAGAATGTCAAACTAGCAGCCAGAAGTCTTTAGACCTTGAGGCCGAAGTGGCCCTTAATGCCCTTTTTGACTGCTCTACCCAGAAATGTAGTGGACAGTTGAGTCAAGGCCTATCAGCTATTTCCCTAAACAATAGTTTCCATGAAAGCCCCAAAAGCCCCTTGGTGGAGGAGAAGCCCACTTCTAAGGAAAGTACGGTAACCAAGCAGCACATTGCTAAAGAGATATGCCAGAAGCAAGGTTCAACATGTGCATCAGAAAGTGTGAACCAGATTGCTGCTCCAGAAACTAAGAATATTCCTTTGCTGCCAAAACAAAGTTTAACATCCTCTAAGGTAGAATCATTGATCTCCAGTAAGCCTGCTGAAGTAGCTCATGATGACTTTGATGATTGGGATATTGATTTATTGGCAGATGATTCCTTTGTAATGCAGATTAGTACTCCTGAAAAAGCTTTATCAGCTCCTAAAAAGCCAAGCACATATGCTTTCAATGGCATTAGTAAAACTAAGGAAAGAACAAATACTTCTAATTCTGTAATTGGTGTAAGTTTTTCATCCAAATCCAACAGTATTCAATATGCACCTCTGAAACAAAATAGTAAAACAATTCAAGATGCTGCAAAATCTCTTTCTTTCCAGAAACCAAATAATGAGATGGAAAATTCAAAGATACAGACTGGTTTTTTACATATGGAGCATGATGTTAAAACTTATACGATAAATTCCACTTGGAAAAGTGCCCAAAACAAAGTTTCTGACTATACTTCTCTTATTTCAGTGCAATCTGACCTTAAGAATGGAATGGAACGCATTCACCCTAAATGTGGTCCCACCAGTTTTCCAGTAAAAGGATCCTCTTCCATCTTGATACACTCTAATCCTCATAGAACACAGACTGGAAAACGTGGAAATAACAAACACAATATTTTCCCTCAGTCATCCATTTCTGCTAATGCTAAGCCTAATGATCTAGTGAAGGTGGTGACCTGTACTGGTGTGGCTAACCTAAAACAAGCTGAAATGCCTAAGAAATGTTCTGTGTCATTTGATGATTGGAATGATCCTAAGTTTCCTGATGAAGTTTTAGATATGTTTTGTGAACCTGATAGTCTTTGGGACACAAACTGCGAAGATGATGATTTGTTGTATCAGGTGTGTGATGATGTAGAAAAACAAACTCAGAACCAAGACATTAAACATGGAAACAAAAGAGCAATAATTATAAAAGGAGCCAGTATTACTTCCAAATCTGATGCCGATAACAGTTTCACAGCATCTAAAAAAGGACTGCCTAATCACCCATTGGCACAGAAAATCAGTGCCAACCAGGACACCAGCTCGATGGGCACTCCTTGTACAAACTCCTCAAAGGTTGCAGACAGATTAAGTACATTTGGAAATGTAGTGAACTGTACAAATTCTGCAAATCCTATAGCTGTAATGGCAGATGTTCCTACACAACACAGGTATACCCATTCCCAAAACTATAATAAAGCTGTTTCTGCAAATACTACAAACAGTGTTCCAGGAAAATGGTATCGGTCTAATTCTGTGCCTGCAGGAAGCCTCAGGTCTGAAATTGATCCAGTTAATATAACAAATAGGTGTACTAATGCTTTTAATGGGGGATGCAACCAAGATCTTTCACACAACACAGGAAAGATACAAAATAACAGTTGTATGAACAAAATGTCAGTTGTGCCTTCAAAGTTTACATTTAAAAAGATTAACAATTCCCATATTGCAGTTCATGTGGATCCTAAAAGTATAAGTATAGGAGGCACTTCTGGAATCAAAGTTACTCAGCAGGGTTTGGAAGAAAGCAAGAATCAACTGAATATCCCTTTGCATGGGAAGATTAAAATTAATCAAAAGCCACCTTTTAAGAGGCACCTTTCAGAATCTCTGGCAGAGTCTACAACAGGTATGTTTCTTTTTTAATACTAACTTGGGTGGGGTGGGGGAGGGGGGTAAGATGTTAAATCACATCAAAGCAAAATTTGTATGGTATTGAAATGTTTATAAACTTAAATATTTGGTCTTCTCAAACTAGGCATGATGAGACAATTTTAAAATAAACATTCTTTATCTCTTTCAAAAATGAAAATCTGTTTTGGAAAACCTCCCTCAACTTACTATATTTGAAGGAATACGCTCCCACCCCCAACTTTTCACTCATTTGCCAAAATACTTGACCCTACCTGTAAGTCCAGTGTATCTTGATGACACTTCTGGGCACACCATATTTCAGCATTGCCAGAATGTCTCATCATTTGTTGGTCACTGTTCTCTGACGCTTACGTTTGATCTTAAATGTGAAAAATGTCAAAATGCTACTTACGTCAACTAAGACTTTTAAAAGAGACTGATTTGGAATGGCTCAGTTTTTGGGTGCCAAAATTGGTTATTTTAAAGGGGCCTGATTTTCAGGGGATGAGTGTAAGTGTCTCAAGTTAGACATCTGGAAATTGGCATCCTTGTCACTTGGGAAAACCTTGGCCTGCATCAGTATCTGCTGTGCCCAAACTTGCCAGCCAAGTGGGGTATTCACCATGTAATCTAAACACTTACATTTTTCCTTTCTGTTCCCAAGTCTATCAGTTGGTTTCTACTGGTTGCTGATGGGGGAATGGGCTAGCTGTTTGGCTCTTGTATCATTGTCCCTCTCCCCAAGCCTATTTAAGCTTACCCAGCCTTTTCCAAAGCTGCTTGCTGCAAGCACTGATCAGTTACTAGGGAAACATGCTTGGGCATGGAACCAGCCAACAGTTCAGGATTTTAGTTCACTGCATGGCTTTCTGAAGTTTCTTTTCAATATTAAATCTTGGTGAAGCTGAACTACTGATCTTTTGTTTGTAGCTCACCTTTAAAACATACCATGTCAGTGCCGAAGTTTAGAAATCACAGCTACAAAAATACCTAACTCTCTCACATAGTAACATACACCATGTGCATTTGGAGGTATCTGTACTTTGCCAAACAACTGACTCATTCAAGTAGTGTTATGGATTATTTTGTGTTTTGTCAGATATTCCAGTCCTTTTCTTCTTTGTTTCATACCTGGGACAGCGGGTAAGTGGGACGTAGCAATCTTGGAAACTATTACAAAACAAACATAAAAACCCACCCCACCAAAAACTATTAGAATATGTTCTATTCTATGGAAGAAGATTAATGGAAACCTCAGCTCCTTGATGTCTTTGGCTGACAGCGCCTGTCTCCAAAACAGTGACCGGTGAATGTTTCAATTACATTAGCACTTAGCAACAAGGAAATCTTGTCTCCTTTTACCAAGGAATTGGTGTGAATTACATATTTGCTTGCTGCAACACTTTCTGATTTACCTTTTTGGAGCATTAACCTCAAGGAATAAATAGCTTTCCTTGATAGTAATGTTTGGATTTATTGACAGAATACATTGGTCATTAAAAATATAGGAAATTGGGCAAGAATATCTTGTACTCTGTGGCAGTGCTTTCAGTTCTTTTTGGGTGGTAGTTCTGTATTTTAATCTAAATTTCCTGTCCTCATTGAAAGGATAACAATCCCTCTCATTGCTGAGACATTAACCACAGATATGTATAGAGTTTGGTAAGTAATCTCTCTCGAAACTTGTACTTATATTTTTACCCACATTTGTAGTTGCCTTAACTGACTTTATGCCCTTTGTCTTATTTCTCTAATGTGAAAGGCCGCATATTCCAAGCTATGTTAATAGGAAAATAGATGATGTTGTGCATCATCGGTGAAATCCTGGTCATACTGACTTTAGTGGGAGTTTTTCGTTTGATTTCAATGGGGCCAGGATTTTAGTGCATGCTAATTTACTGCTCTGTAGGAAAACACATAAAATGTTATGCTTAGCTATCATGTCCCCATCTCCTGTTTTTTTGTTGGGTTTGACCTTATTTCTACCCCGCTGGTCCTATCAGTTTGATGCCTGTACTATACCTGACCCCTGTGTCTGTACAATCTGATACCAGTATCTCTACCTAACCCACTTGGATTTAGAGCCCCTTTCACTCCAATATCCTTAACTTTCTTACCCCATTGTAGTCTCTATATTGATTTCTGATGACATGAAGTTCACTTGAAGGGCAGCAATAAAATTTCCTTTAAGCAAATGTCTGCTTCCAAGTACATTGGGTAGTAAGTAGCCTTCAGCAGCAATACAAAGGTCATGTATCTTGCCACTTCCTGCTTTGAGGATGGACTATGTTTTATAGGCCATTTTTTAACTTGGGTTCCTCATTTGTCAGTACAGTGTGTTGCTACTGTTTATCTTCAGACACTGAAGACAGACAACTAAAAATACATACTGAACAAGTTTGAAGGCCCCTAATGCATATTTTATATTTGCAGCATTTGTGATCGAACAGAAAAACAGAAAATGTTCTCAAGAAGAAATTGAAAGGAAAAAACAAGAAGCTCTTGCTCGAAGAAAGTCCAGAATGCAGGCATTTCTCAAAGATACTTGAATTTGGTCTGGATTTTTTGCCATTTAATTTGTTGGGTAGGAAAATGATGGTAATAAAGACTGAACCATTTTTAAAATTCTGCCTGATGCCTCATCTTGCTCTTCTTTACTTCTGTATGAGAAACTGATGCTGGACTATATGTTAAATTCATTAAATTATAAAAATAATTTACAGTTGTAAACAACAGTTTCCTCCAAGTGTCTTAATAGCCAGTACAATGAAGTTCAATATCATGTACACACTGGTACTCTCACATGTTGCAATTGTGTGGTTTAAAATGCATGTGAATAGTATTTAAAGTGTTCAGGAAAGGAATACAGCATAAAGTTCATTTGCATGTTTCTATTGTTTTTCTTTTTCTTTCACTTATCAGCAAGATTTTTGCTTTAAATCCATAAAGTGAGTAGGCTGAAACATTAGTGTGTGCATTTATTATATCTCTGTGATTCTCAAACTGGTTTTGGTAAACTTGAAACTAACTCATGGAGATGAGAGCCTAAAAATTCAGCTTCCAAAAGATGAAGTTAGTGCTCACTGATTAGAACAAGTGCAGCCATCAAAAAATTAGTGGAAATACATACAATCTGGAGAGTCCATTGTCAGTCTGCTTCTTTTAAGTGATGGACTAGTGTATATACATGGTAAAGAAAGAACCTAGCATAGCAGCTAGCTAATGTGTAAGATCAAGACGTTCTACTGAAAAAACACACTTTTTTTGTTTCTTCTATTAAGAGTTGGAAGTATTGTTTTCCTGGCTACCATTTTGAAGGGGTTCCTGGTTATGCCACCCATCTTCCAAAAACAAGTATTATGGGGTTAATTAAAATGCAGCTAATGCTACTTTACTGAACCATCATCAGACTGTGTAGGAAAAATAGAATCTACTCGGCCAGATCCTCAAATGGTGTAAATCAGAATATCTACATTGACTGCAATGGAATTGCACAGATTTTTTTGAGTTAATGATCTGGCCTGTTGTCTCTTGTATGGGTATGGCTTCATTTGGTTAAATATGATTGGAATTAAATACACAATGTGGAAGATTGAACTGATTAAAGCAGTTGTAGTACAATGTTCAAATGCCTGAAACGTCACAACTATGTTTTCAGTTTGAAATAGATTTTGGTGTAACCCTTGCCCAGTAAAGCACTTAAACATGATGGATCCAATGTTATACTCTTCCTAATTTGACCTGATGAACTGGAGTTTTGAAGCTGTTTTAACAGTGATACATGGAGAATGAGTTCAAATGGTAAAATTACATGTGGTTAAGCTGGTAGGCATTTCACAACAAAAAACTGCTTTCAGTTTAAAATGTTTTGATATCACTTACGACATTATGAAAAATAATTTGATTCTCTGGTTTTGTAAATAAATAATTTGCTGAGTGTAGCCAAAGGGTCACAAAGTCGTCTTCTCCTGTAGACTGTGCTTTTGGTTTGTAAAACTTACAAATGTAAATATTGTATATTTGTAAACCATTATTAAACTTGCAATTTTTACATCTAAGTATTCTATTTTGTTCTGTGTTTGGGAAATTGTCAGACTAAACGTAAATAATTGTAGTGAATATTCCAAAGGATGAAAAAAAGGAAAGCTGGTCTTATGGTTAAAACACTGGACTGGGATTCAAGAAATCTGAGTTTAATACCTGATTTTTGTCTTGAATTTCATCTGTCACTTTAGGCAAGTCGCTTAATCTTTCGGTTATTCATGTTTTATATCCAAATGTTTGTGTATCAGTTACATACTTTTAATTAAAATATTCTTGAACATACTGTTTTTTAGTAATCCCTGTGAGACTGGGAGCCTTGCTGCCACATCACTGTCATTTTGAAGTGGTATGCTGTTTAAAAAGATTATCTTTGCTTTGCAATGGCTTGTGGTCCAGACATTGCCCCCTTCCTCCTATCCAACTGCTTATAAGATGTTACCAGGAAGCAGAGAATTTGCAAACGCCACAGGAAAAAAAAAAAAAAGGAGCTGTTGTAACCGTGCCTTTGTGGATCACAACTGAGAATACCAAATTCAGGACAAACTGCTGAGAAAGAGGGAAGCTATACCCCAAAACTGGAGGTTATTCTCCCATTAGATATTCCAAACCAGCAACAAAAGTAAACTTCTGTTTCACCACACTGGCTAACAAGAAGTTATAAAAGCAATTTCCTTAGATATTCCAGTCCTTGTATTACCACCAAAAACACTGGATCTAAAGATGAGTGGTTCTTTACAACCAGTCTCATCAAATGAAAGGTTCTGATCCCAAAGGACTAGCCATACACCCAGGTCAATATATAACTCAGATCTTACCCAAAAATCACACTGATGCCAGTCCTTTAGTATCTAAAATCTAGAGGTTTATTCATTATAAGAAAGAAAGGTGAGAGTTAAAATTGGTTAAAAGAATCAAATACAAAATAACGCAACCTGCTATAACATGAATTCGGATATAACGCAGTAAAGCAGTGCTCCGGGGTGGGGTGGGGCTGCGCGCTCCAGCAGATCAAAGCACGTTTGATATAATGCGGTTTCACCTATAACGCGGTAAGATTTTTTGGCTCCCGAGGACAGTGTTCTATCGGGGTAGAGGTGTACAATAAATGCAAAGTTCTTGGTTCAGACTTGTAGCAGTGATGGAATAAACAGCTGGCTTGATAAGTCTCTGGTTGCTTCCAAATCATTGGAAGGGCCTCAGTCCCTCGGTTAGAATGCTCCCATTAGTATAAGAACATAGTCCGGAGATTTGAGCAGGAAAGAGGCAAAATGGAGGTGTTTCCAGGGCCTTTTATAGCTTCTGCCATGTGGAGGGAAACCCATTGTTTCAAACAAAGCCCTCAGCACAGCTAGTGGGAAATTACAGGTAAAAGATGGAGTTTGGAATCACATGAGCAAGTCACATGTCCATGCATAATTTTGCTTCGTCACAGCAGGAAATCATTTCCTATGCCCCAGACAGTACATTTGCAGAATAGTCCATTCGGTGTAGATGGGTGTCTCCCATCTAGGGTGACCAGACAGCAAATGTGAAAAATCGGGATGGAGGTGGGGGGTAATAAGAGCCTATATAAGAAAAAGACCCACAAATCGGGACTGTCCCTATAAAATCAGGACATCTGGTCACCCTACTCCCATGGTCCATTGTCAGTTAAGTGTTTCTTGAGGAGCCACTTAATTTGAATAGTATCAGAGGGATAGCCATGATAGTCTGGATCTGTAAAAAGCAACAGAGTCCAACAGAGACGCATGCGTCTGACAAAGGGGGTAGTCACCCACGAAAGCTTATGCTCCAATACGTCTGTTAGTCTTAAAGGTGCCACAGGACTCTGTTGCTTTTTAATTTGAATAGTCCCTCCAAGATGTGCAGGCTAAATACCTTGTGGGCATTACCCCAGGAGCAAACATTTGAAATCCAGGTATAGAGCCAAGACTCATAACTTCAAATACAAAAATGATACATGTATACAAATAACAATCATATTCAGCAAATCATAACCTTTCCATAGACATCTTACATGCCACATTTTGTGCAAGATTTGTTGCAAATATCTCAGTAGTTGCATTGATCTATATGGTCATGTTTTATTCAGATAATGTCACAGCAGCATAAAAATACTATAATATAGGCCTAGATTGTTGTCTGTGGCAACTCAGCTGCAGGGTGTGTCATTGGCTGAGGGTAAAGCTATCATTGCACAATCTCAGAGCAACTGTGCACCAGACCAGACCCCGGTGTAAGGGTAGCCAGAGAATTGCTGTAACTTGTTCAAGCTACCTACAGCCTCCGGGGTTGATACATTAGTTGGGACACAGGGATGTGCTTCTGGCCATAGGATAGGAGTGTTTCCTAGAAGCCACAGTGCAGTATTAAATCTAGCCTATTAACTTCTGAGCTGCATCACTCACTGATAAACTCTTGGTTGCATACCTCTGTGTGTCAGTTTCTATCCTGCAAGCTTTTATTTAATAATGTTTGTAATAGACAATTCTTGATTAGTAAAGTAGCTACATCATTTAAATTAATTAATACACATGTTCAGAAATTTGGTATTTCAATAGCTCATACTTCACTCTGCAGCCACAATTACCTCAGGGCAAAAAAGACCTATACAAAAAGTAACAATAATTTAAAATACATTTTAAATTAAATTATGACTGTCATGTTTCATTATAAATCAATTTATGACTTTGCTTAAGCCCTCATCTTCGTTTCATTCTGAGCATAGTAATTTTTGACATGAATATTGTAGCCAGCTTAAGTTTAATATAAATATGCAGATAGATGTATAGAGCATTCTCATGCAGTGTATTTTTTTATTCCATAGACTAACTCATCTTGTTGAGTCTATTGTCTTCACTGCTGTACCCTTTGGATTTTATTTTGTCACTAAAGCAGCTTTTTTAAAGACAGAGGTCCATGAACAGTTGAGGAATTCAGTTGGTATTGTTCTACCTCTTTTACACCATATCCTAATTCCTGCTAGTGAAGTATCTTAATCATGTTTAACTTAACACATTTGAGTAGTTTACTAATATTGTTTTTCGTTGTACTGATAGGGCCAGATTTTCAAAGTGCTTGCCACCCAACAGCTCTCAAATCTAGCCTGTAACATATAATTAATCTTGGGGCTGCAGTCCAGGAATGGCAGATTAATTTTATAGCGTGTGTACTATTTATTACATCTTGAGCTTTATACGCAAGGAATAATGTTAGATGAATTCTTTGATTATGTCTTTTAAGTCTAAAAAGAGCTGTGATTAGTCTGGAAAGAATAGCTGGGAGCAACAGATAGTGACCTAAATAGTAAAATTCCAAAGATAAAATGGAAGAAAATGAACACAAATGCTTCATTGTTTGAGAGCTGAATTGTCTGTAACACACTCCAGTGATTCCAGTGTTTGTGGAAGAGGCCAATGCAGATATAATCTGTGCAGCTAGAGATGACAGCCTGAGTAAGTGTCCATCAAAGATGGAGCTGGGAATGCATTGGCAATTGTGCTGTAAATCATCTTAACTAATATTTGTTCAAAGCTCTGGTTACTATGTATACTGGTATTTTTGCCAGAATAGTCAGAGAAACCCTGCCTCAGAAAACATTTAACAATGTCTAATGTACTGTTTTTGTGGAACTAAACATACATTTCTTTGACTACTGTCTGCATGCAATCTCAGTATGGTAGCTGGCAAAACATTAAGGGCCTTTTACAGCAACTTTACAGCACTGGCTTAAATGGAGTGACTACTTACTCCATGTGAGTGAAGAATCAGACCCATAAATTTAATTATTTTTAATTGTTTTGTTCTTTGACTCTGATTTCTATTGGTGGTACTGCCATGGGGCTTTTCAGGTTAGCCTCCATAAAGGAAAATCTTGATTCAAATGTTAACTCTGGAAAATTTTGATCCATTAAGACCTGGAAAATTAAATTTACAATTATATTCAATCTTATATGGAGTTTTAGGTTATCCCAATGTATGGAAGGTGGATGAATACAAATGAAACTTTAGACTCCAGTTCAGCATAGCACTTAAACACATGTTTTGCTGAATGGGATTACTCCCATGTTTAAATTGAGCATGTGCTTAAATGCTTTGCTGAACCAAGGTCTTAAGACTTGATTTTTTTTTCAAGTGTTTAGGTGCCTAAAGATGCCAAGTGGAATTTTCAAAAATGCCTAGACACCTAACTCCCTGTGAAATCAATATGAGTTAGACATCTAGGCGCTTTTGAAAATCTTCCTCTGCATCTTTAGACACCTAAATACCTTTAAAAATCTGGTCCTTAATGACAAAACTAGACATGCTGCAAGAGAGAAATTATGTACATATAGATTGGAGTAACAGTTTGACTGACAATGTTTTCATGCCTCATCTGTTAATAGACTTGTGCTTAAGTATAACAAAGTCCAGAAAAGTTGGGTTTTTTTAATTGGTTTTATTTCTTTATCTTAGAAGTGTCAATGTCAATTCCTGTCTTCCTTGGTGTTGCTGCAGGATTTCTTGAATGTCTAAGGATATGTCTACTCTGGAGCTGGTGAGGTAATTTCCAGATTGGGTAGGTCAATGAGAGCTATCACACTAAAAATAAAAGTGTAACCATGGTGATGTGAGCAGCAGGTCAGGCTAACCACCCTGAGTACATACCTAGGGTTTCAGATGGGATTATACTGGGAATGGGCTAGCCACTGTGGCTACACTTCTATTTTTAGCACACTAGCTTGATCAGATGAAAATAAGATGAAAATTATGCCTCCAGCTCCAGTGTAGACATGCCCTAAGAGGGACTAAATGTCATAAAGAAGAATCGGGGCATTGAATATTTCACAGAGACGATCTTTATCCAAAACTATTACTAAGTCACTGAAGTTAAGTAAATATTAACCAAAACAAAAAAAACCATACCCCCGCGTTTTATAAACTGACTAAAAAGTCTTTTTCCTCTTTATTGCTCAACGTTCACTATCTTGACTCTTGTGATTTCACCATTTCACTAGTAGTTCAGTCCTCATAGAGTATGCCAGATCAGGTAAGACCTGACTTTCATATGTAACAGACCAATTGATTTTTTTAAAATACCCATCTTTCAAGCCAACATAAGGAAACAAAAAAAGACACAAGTCTTTACCCCCTCCCCCAATTGCTTGTGATCTGAAAGAGGTTTTTTTTATAAACTAATTTTCTCCGGGCTAACAAAAGCTGAAATGGAATTTTTATAGAAGATACTGCAATCCAAATGACATTTAAGCTTTTCAAAACTCCTCAGGGTGTTTCATCTTTGTGAACTGTAAACTCTCAAAGCCTGAAGAGGTCCTTGGGTATGCTCTTGTTACCAGTGAAACAGGCTAGTAAGCCTGCCCTTTTATGGTTTATATGGCAATCAAACTCTTATTCCTTTTTTAAGGGATTGGAGTTACCTTTCATGTTCCTAAAGTTGACACTGCTTTCTGCATATATCTTGAATACTTGGTTAAGTCACTAACTTCAGAAGCTTTAAGGACCAAAGTTCAATTCACTGAAGTATCTAATATTGGCCAGAGAGCCAGTTAAAAAAAAGAACTACTAAAATTACATAGATTTCTCATGAATAACCATATAGAGGAAAGTGGGAAGGCAATTTGCAGAGACAGAACTATGAAGATGAATGGAAAGGGGTTTGAAAACCGTTTAAAACAATATCAGCAAATACAAACCAGTTCTTTTTCATTTTATTGAGAAAGCTTGGGACACAAGTTAGATTAATAAAATGCTTGTCAGTTATGATATTATGTACAAAATGTAAAACTAGGCACTTGGAGTATGCACTTTGACACCAAGCCACTGAAAACTTCCAAGGAGGGAGTTTTGTTGGAATATCAGATGTAAAGAATGTTTTACAACCATAAATTTGTTATCTTAGCAATTTGTCTACACTTGCTCCAGACAAATGCAAAACAAGATTCATGGGTGCCACATTCTCCATAACCAGAAACTGTCTTATGCACCATTGGAGCAAAAAGACTCTGCCCACCCTTAACAAATGGACTCCTTGAACCTTCATTGACCTGAGAAAAGATAACATATAAAATAAGAGGAGCTCTCAAAATGATTGAGAAATGCTGGGCTCCATGTATTAAGATGACCTAATGACTGTCACACCACGCATGTGTTAGTCTCACCTAAATACATACTTTAACTTAAACACATATCTTCTTCACCGCCTTCCCAGTAGGAACCGTGTTGGCTCCACTATTGCCTCGTGTTCTTTGCCATTTGAAAAATCAAGAGTGTTTGTTTAAAAGGCTGTAGTGGTAGGAAGGTAGTAGGAAACAACTGCAGTCCGTCATGCTCCTCCCTAAACTGCATTTTAGAATGTGCTGCTGATTTATTTAAAGACCTCTTTGTTTTCTTTCTTCCCTCTTCAAATATTCATCAAAGGGAACTCTCCTTTGTCTTCTCAAATTTAAGCCCCGATCTAGTAAAGCACTTAAGTGCATGCTTAACTTGCTCTTCTGGCTTGGTGCCACAGTGCTCAGCATCTCATGACATCAATCCTTTAGTGTACAAGTTACTTTATATTAACAAGGAAATCAGCACTATCTCTCAATTGAGCCTTTCTCCATACACCTGACAGCTCTTTAAAGAAATCCAGGCAGGTTCTCTGTGATTTTTCAGTATGCACAATGTGGGTTTAGGTGGATTAGGTATTGGCAATGGGATAGGATACCGTTCACTTCGAGGTTACTAGTTCCGTTCTATCCTTGGGCTAGGATTTCCAAAAACTGAAATCTTGGTGGATGTTCAGCACTTTTGAAAATCAGGCAGGTGCCTAAATATGGATTTAGGAGACTAACTTTGGCTTCCTATATTTGAAAATCCTCTCTTAGGTTGATAATAGGAAGAGCTCAATCTGTCAATCATTTAGTTGATGACTTTTACTTCTTCTTTTCTCTTCAGAGACTGGCCATGAACAG
Source organism: Trachemys scripta elegans (assembly GCF_013100865.1). Taxonomy (NCBI): domain Eukaryota; kingdom Metazoa; phylum Chordata; order Testudines; family Emydidae; genus Trachemys; species Trachemys scripta. The sequence goes on from NC_048300.1 coordinate 18,756,266, forward strand.
ATTGCCTCCCTCTCTTTTTCTCTCTTGAAATTATCAACATCTTCTATTAATTTCATTTACTACTTGTTTTGCTATTCAAAATAAGAGCTATGCTGCTTGGTGCTGAATAGGAATATTGTTTCTGCAGATGTTTCTAGCATGACTACTTAAGGAAGGCATAATTAAAAGTCTTTTTTTCCCTCAAGTCTTCACTTGTATCAGCTTAAAACTTGCTTTCTGCCACCATTGGTGGTGCTAAAACTGAATTTCATGAGTATTTGTGCTAAACACAGAAAGGGTGCAAATGAAGCCAAAGTACTTGTTTAAAACAATTAAATGAATATCAATGATTTTTTTTTTGCAGTATTCCCCCAGCTATAATAGTGACTTGAAAATAATTACTATCTAATGGCTGATCATTGGGGTGTGTGATATTAGGGGATGGTCTCAGGTCAAGTTCTTAGTGGGCAAGGCCCAGATCTACAAAGGTATTTAGGTGCTTATCTTCAATTGAAATCAGTGGAAACTAGGAGCCAAAATACTTTTGTGGATCTGGGTCCAAACGTCTACATCACAAACAAACAAAAGCACCCATACATTTTGCACTATTTGGCACCCTTCTGAACAGGATCAACTCTCATCCCTAAAAGTGCTCCTTCTAGAACAGGGTTGAGGTACTCTTTGCCAGCTTGTGTAATGAAGCTTGTACTGCTGTACATGCTATACCTGTGGTGTAGATAAAGAGGCCGCTAGTCTTGAGGGCTGTCAGTCTGATTGTTCATGAGCACTGACATCTCCTTCACACACCCAACGTTAGAAATTAATTAAAAAAAAATATACCAGAAGAATTTTTAACAGTGAATATCAAGAAGTAACTCTAACTTAAAAATAATTCCAGCTTCAATATTTAGTGCAAGTTAATGACAGCTTTCGACAAGAACTTAATTACAGAGGGTCAGGATATCATATATATTGTATGGGTGCACCATGGGACTTATTTTAAAGTGTAATTTGGAATATAACTTTTAGGTTGCTCCTTCATATGAACTTAAATGTCTTCTTCTTTTTCTCAGCATATGCACAGTGATGGTGGCACGTGACCAGGATTCATCACCGAATTTGGTCATATGTCCATGGACGGAGCACATCTTCAAAGCTGACTACAAATGTAGCTACAGTGCTAATGCAGGCTTGCTGTAGTTTTATGTGTATTAGTGTAAATGACCTGCAAGAATACTCTTGGGAAGTTGTTCTGTAATTCATTGTAAACAAAAAGCTAAAAATTGCTAGGGTAATATTTTTTTGCTGGATCCTACTTTTTTTCTCTAATTTACAAAAAAAAAAATCTGACTCTTTAAAATCTTATGGCCCAGTCCTGCAATTACTTCTAAGCATCAGTGTAGACTGTGGGCCACTGGGTATGGCGCTAGTTTAGGATTCAGGAGACCTGGTTTTCAGGTCTTGCTCTGCCATTGGCCTGCAGGATGATGTTTGGCAAGTCATTTCACATCTATGTCCCTCACTTTCCCCGTCTGTAAAATAGAGATATTTACCTCCTTTCTAAAGTGCTTTGAGGTCTATAGATGAAGCACTGTATCAGAACTAGATATTATTACTACATTTGGTAGTAAGTATATGCAGATTGGGCCGCTATTCCCAATCAGCTTGATCCTGTGCATTACTCCATTTTATGCCAATGTCATTCATTTAAAACCTTGTGTCCCTTGAACTCAGTTCTCATCTGGAGTGACTAGGTGTTTCCTGGGCTACTGGAGGATCACAACCTTGAAAGTGGCACACCATGTAAACAGAATAACAGGAGTACTTGTGGCACCTTAGAGACTAACAAATTTATTAGAGCATAAGCTTTCGTGGACTACAGCCCACTTCTTCGGATGCTGTAGTCCACGAAAGCTTATGCTCTAATAAATTTGTTAGTCTCTAAGGTGCCACAAGTACTCCTGTTCTTCTTTTTGCGGATACAGACTAACACGGCTGCTACTCTGAAACCATGTAAACAGTCTCCAGACGCCCTTCCTTCACGATCATGGAGGTTGAAGATTGCTTTTCTTCTTCCTCCATGTGAAAAACACCAAGCAACAGCTTGAAAACACCTGGTTTGTAGTAAAATGTGATTTATTAAGAAGAGAGAGAGGTAAAATCATATTAAAACTAAATAAGTAGTATGCACAGCCAGTCTAGCCTTAGGGCCTGATTCTGATTAACATTAAGACCCAATTTAAAAGCTCTGGGAGTAAAAAGGGTTCTTAAAGTATAGGTGTACTTTAAGAAACAGAATTAGAATTCTAATCTAATCCTTTCTCTTTGAATAAAATTAATTAAATTTTATTCTACTCTATATCAAATATGAATTGATAAATCAATGTTGATCTGTGCTAGCATCTTAGCCTTATCTACGTGAGAAAATTTTACTGATTGAACTAAATCAGTTTACAAATTGTGATTTCAGTTTAAGAGCAGCTAATATCGCTTCAATTTATGTCAATTACTTACCTGACAAAAATCCTTTCTAAAACAATCTAGTAAAATCGGTAAAGGTCATTCATGTAGACAAGGGGGCCAGATTTACAAAGGTGCCCAATGCTGAAATATGCATCTAGTGAACTCTTCAAAAGCACCTGCTTAGGACCTGATTTTGAAAATCACACTAGGTGCCCATCTACATCTTCCTTTGTAAATCTGGCCCAAGGCCTTATTCTGCAACTAGTCTCAGTGACATCAGTGGTACTACTTATGGGGTATTGTCGAGAGTCAGTAAGGGTGGCAAAATCAAGTCACAACAAATTAAATAAAAATAATTTTAATTGTCTAATTACCAGTGGCAGCAACTTTTTTCTTGCAATTTATTTATCTTTGCATCTTTTTGTTAAGGTCAAAATGGTTGCATACCTGTAAAAGAATGAGCATGACAGAGACCTATTGTAAGATTATTCCAGGCACACAAGTAAGAATGTCTCCGTATTATGGACTGACACAATATTTTCTAATGGCTCAAAAACAGCTAAGAAGAGACTTACACAGCATACTGTGCCGTAAGCTCTTCAGAGGAACTGTTCCTAGTGATTGAGTAAATAATACTCATAACAAAACACTCTGAGCCAAATCCTCTGTGGATGTAAAATATCATATCTCCATGGTGGAGCTATGACAATTTACATCCACAGAGGATCTGTCCCACTGAAGATATGATGCCAACCACTGAAATGTGAAATGCACCTGCACCGTGGGAACTTGTGAATTTTCCTTTGAACTCAACGGGAAACTTGTGATTTCTCATCCTGCCCCACAGGTGTGCTTCACCTTTTACTAGTCAGGATGGGTATTTACAATGGTACACTGGGTAAAAGAGATGCTTTGTTAAAGCCTCTCTTCAGGCATATTTTAAATGTGTCTATAGATATTAACTTGAGACTAATGTTGTATTTGCTAAGTAATACAGCTTTTCAGTGTGTTCGTCAAGAGGTACGCATTGCCCAGTCATCAAGAGCAGTGCTGCAGGGATCATAGGATCTGATTAGTAAAGGCACCAGCTGGGTAGAAGTTTTTAAAGGCAATTTTTAAAGCAGGATTTCTAGGTTGCTTCAACTGACTTTAAAGAAAATAATATAAATGCACACATATAGAATACTGCTACAATGGGGAGACTCTCAAACTGGTGAAAGCCAGGAAGATTTCATGGTTGCCACATAAGAGGTAATGCTTGGGCACTGAGCTTGTACCCCCTCTACATGAGACAGTAAAAACTGGAGGCCCTGTTTCAGGAAAGGACTGAGGCGTTACATCATTCTTGAGCTCTGTCTGACCCAGGGTCAGAATTTACGGGCTTCCAAAAGAACTATTTCCCTCACACTTCTGAGTTGCCATGATGCAGGGACTTTGGTGGAGGGGTTTAAAGCAGGAAAATGGAGAGCCCAGAAGGACCCAATCGGTACGAGAAAATAAAAGTTAAGGCTCTGTTGTTGTGCTTATGTATTGCAGGCAGTGTGGGGTCACCTTACTTAAGCTACGGAACAGTTTGGATATCGGCACACTATGAGGGCTGCAGGGTAGGTTAAGAACAAAGGTCCATCTTCTTCCATTGATTTTTATGCAGATTTCCCCAATGAAATCCCTCAACTCTGAATCTAGCCTAAACAATACAAAGATCCAAATGCACTGTCACTAAAATAACAGAGGAAGAGTTCACCTGATCCAAAGCCTGCTTAAGCCCTGTGTGAGTTGGAAGAAGACTAGTTGATCTACTGTAGACATCTCTTCTTGTGTTAAGGTTTAGCTTGTTGCTTTGCCCCCAAGCACTGGATATGCACCACGTCGGAATCAGGACAGCCCCAGTGTAGACCGGGGCTATGAGAATGAGAGCCACCATTTGGCCCATTATCCCAATCCCCGCTTAAGTGTGCTATAATAATTTCCTCAGATGTGTGCACAGTAATGTACCTCGGGGCTCTTAAGGATTGTGCTGAAGCTTTTTAGACTCCTGCCTCTTCTCTTGATCTGTTACTACAGTGTGCAGAATTTCCTTTCAAGGTGCAATCCTTGAATAATATTGATAGCCTCATTATATTTCTCTACACTGAATTACTTAAGGTTCTTGTCCTCCCTTACTCCTAATCCAGTCAGGTCTTCTGACTTGGTTGCACTTCTCCATTGTATGGGTTGGTCTTGTCAGTTTTAACTGCTCATTTTATCACTTTCCTGTACATTCCTTCTTCCAGCTCATTGATTCTAAGTAAGAGAAGCTCCAACCCTGCTCTCAAATCCATGGTGGCAGACCTCTGTGTCATAATGAGTCATAATACTAATCCATGTGACATTCTATCTGCCATTTCTCTGCTTCCTGTCTGTTTCTACATCTGTGTATACTTTGCTTCTGGTGTCCTAGCAAATGTATGTGCCTACCCCTCCATATTCTTTCTGACCCTATGGAGAAATTTTATAGACTAGACTAGAAACTTCTAGACAAGATTGATAGATTTTAAGGCCAGAAAGAACCACTATGATTATCTAGTCTGACCTCCTAAATAACACAGCCCGTAGAACCTCGCTCAGTAAAACCCAAAGTCTTGTGTATCAACAGCTTTCTGAAATCCAAACAAATTGTTCTATGTATCCAACTTCCTCTCCGCTGACTCTTCCCCAGAATTTTTTAGAATGGAAACAGGAGTTTAGCCATTAAAGCTAGAAATTAGCTAGAAATTTCTGCTTCAGATAATAAGCTTTTCAGTTTTCTTCAAAAATTTGGTCAGTATTTTTATTACTACTACGTGCAATTAACAAAACCATTTATATATCTTTATATAGCCACATTGGCTTCAATGGGACTCCATTTGGGCATCAGTGTTCATCCACATAGAGTAAATAGTGCAATGGTTCTCAAACTGTGGGTCAGGCTTGGGTTTTGGCCCTCCTGCCCGAGGTGGCAGGGCTCGGGCAGGTTCAGACTTTGGTCTCCTCTCCTGGGGTCATGTCGTAATTTTTGTTGTCAGAAGCAGGTCATGGTGCAATGAAGTTTAAGAACCACTGAAATAGTGTGATTAGGGCTTTGGATAATAATGTGTTCCTTGCCTCATAGTGTTTACAGACTTGGGACACAACAAACACAGGATGAGTTATTAGACAACTGATCAGGAGACATGGGGCATGGGAGTCATCGGTGAACGAAAGGCAGGAGGGTATGTTTGATGTTGAGGTGAGTTTTAAGGAGAGATTTCAGGAAGCGAGGGAGTATTTGGTGGCTAAGTTCCTGGAAACCATTCCATGTATAGGGAGAAGCATGCACAAAAGTGCAGAAGGGAATGAGGAAAAGAGAAGAGGGGAGCAAGTAAGGTGAGAGCGTTGGGAGTGGGAGTAGGGAGAAATGACAACAGAGCTCCAAGCCAGTGAAAAATTATGTAGGGCCTTGAAGATGCTTGACTTTGATGTGCAGGAGACAGAAAGTCAATGAAACAGATGAATGACATGATCAGAATCAGAGAGAAAGGAAGATTACCTTAGCAAGCAGCGTGATGGAGAGACTGGAGGGAGAAGGGGCATATTTACAGCCATTAGCAATAAAGAGTACAGGTGACTCAAGTGTGGATAAGGGTTTTCACCAGTAGGGATAGTGAGGAAACAGTGATCTTGGTGATATTAAAGAGCAAGCAGGGAAAGGACTTTGCAGGAGGCTGGATATAAGAGGGAAAGAGGTTACAGAGTCAGAGACTACAAGCCCAGGAGACAGTAAGTATAATAGAGTTAACAATGGAGATAAAAAAGGGAAGCAGAAAAAGATGAAGAGATAAGACAAGAAGTTGAGTTTTGGAGACACTCAGTTTTGAGATGGTAGCTGGACATCCAGGAGGAGATATAAAACAGGCAGCTGCCAATGAGAGATTGGAGAAAGAGGGAACATCCAAGTAGAGGTAGATCTGAAAATCTTCAGCAGGTGGTAACTGGAATATAGGTGTAGATAAAGTTGAGAGAGAAAATGAAGGGACCAAGAACAGAGTCCAAAGGCAAGACGAGTAAAGGAGGAGAAGAGGAGAAGCCGTTAAAGGAGACAGTGAGGGAGCAGTCACCAAGGTGAGGGCTGGAACTAGGAAAGCACAGAATTGTAGACGCCAAGAGGAGGAGAAAGTGGACCTCAGTCTCAGAGGCAGCAAAGAGATCAAAAAAGAGAAGGAGAGAGATGTGGCCTTTAGATTGAGGACTTTGGTACTGATGTTTTTTTGTGGAATGCAGAGTGGGTGGGGATAAAGGAGAGAGCAAAAGGAGTGGTAGTCAAAGCAATGGGAATAAATAGCATGTTCTAATAATCTGGAGACAAAGGGAAGGAGGCAATAAATTGATAGCTGAGAGGGAGAGTAAACTGAGGGAAAGTTTTTTCAAGATAGAGGAAACAATTTGTTTGAAGGAAGAAAGACATGAGCCAGAAGGGGAGAAAGAGCAGTTAAGGATAAGGGAGTAATTAGAGAGGGAGCCAGAGATAATAGAAGACAAGAAGGGAAGTTCAAGGGAACAGGTGGAAGGGTTGGGCTAGAAGCATATCGTAGGTGAGAAATCCTGAAATCAGATATAAGTGTGAAGGAAGAGAGGGTGGAATAACAGGAAGAATAGGTATGGGAGAGGGAAACAGAGGTCTTGTTATTGAAAAAACTGGCTAGATCCTAGCAGTGGAAGGTGGCAGAGGAGGAAAGGTGCTGGCATGGTTTGTATCCCTTTTGTGAACTTATGCCCGCCATCTTTAATCAAGCATCTGTTATACAATTCTGATTCAAGAGGTGATATCTAGCCAGATTTGTCAGTGTCCACAGAAAAAGTCTTGTATAGACGTGAATCTCAAACATGGGTCCAGTCTCCTTGTTGATGCTTGCTGCAATTTATTGCCCTGGTTCATGTCAGGAAAGCACTCTGATGTGAAGGGATTCATTTGTCAAAAGAGCCTTATGAATTTTCCCCACAGCCTTTGTGCATCCATCCATTTGTGTGTGCTGACAGGAATTTTTGCACTAAGATCCTGCTTCCTTCGAATGTGGTTCCACAGCTCAAACAGCGTTGGGATGTGGAGAACCAGAACAAGGGGTACATACTTCCTGTGCAGCACAGAGTCTGGCTCTACAGAAGGGTGGAGGAGTGTTTCCTCCATGCTGTTACACGGTAGGTGGTTGGGAGGAAGAAGTGGGTGTAGTAGGTTAAAGGTAGGGGTTGGGATAGGTCAGAAGGTCTGTGACTACATCGATTTTTATAATCCTTCCCTGTGCATGGGAAGAGGTGCAAGGCTAGCACAGATTAATCCATGGCTGGAGCAATCACTGCACAGTGGTTACCATTACCTTGCTACTCAATGGCTTGGGAGGGAGGAGGATTAGTTTCCTCCATAATCCCACAGAATGCTCCAGGGCTATGCTGAGTCAGATGTTACAGAGAGTTTTGCCAATTTTGCGTGTATTGCTCTGGAGTTTTGTGCTTACCATTAGGCACATGCACAAAAGTAATATGCACAGTAAAGGAGACTCCTTTCAAATTTTTGCCCAAAGTGCCATGTGTTAATTTGAGAAGGAAGGCCATGTACATCTCAGTCCACAACTCATAGTAAGGTGAAAAGATCCAACCTCGTCTCAGCTTGCATGTCTGGTCTCACATTTGGTCTCTGAGTTCATCTTGGAAATGGGAGAGAGGGATCTACAGATATAGGGGAATGTGCTACCTGGATGGAATCAGGAGCCTGTGTCAACAGCCACAGCCATGTATACTGCCACATACTGCTACATATACTGGTTTTGAAGACAAATTTCCTGGAGGACTCGTAAAACTGATAGTCCACTTCTAGGCTATCCAGGGTAGACATCTGGGCTTGGGCTGGAGCCTAAGGAACCTGCGAGGTGGATGGGTCCCATAGCTCAGGCTGCAGCCCAAACCCAGACGTCTACACTGTAATGAAACAGCCCTAGCCCAGTGAGCCCGAGTCAGTTGGCACAGGCTGGGTTTTTAATTGCAGTGTAGACATACCCTGGGTGAAATCTTGACCGCACTGAAGGCCATGACTTAACTCCCATTGCCTCTAATAGAGCCATTTTTTAATCTTGTATGTCCATTCATTGCATGGCTTCTCCATTGAAACTACCAACCCAGATGCCAATTAGTGCTAATTTCAAAGGTGACACTTGTGATGTGGAAACCCAGAGCTGAGTTGAGACTATCAAATTGGCTTTATATAGGCTGTTAAGAAGCCATCAGACTATTTAGAAGTTAGTACATAATTTCCTGGATTAAAAACTGACTGAAGCAAGTAAATATACACATGGAAATGTATTTTAAAATGTTTCCACAATGTATTAAAAGTGGCATCATTGACCTATAGAAAAAAGAATAAAAGGAATTAGCAACTCACTCTGTAAAGGGCAGATCTAAATGAATCAATTAGTATGTTAAAAGCCGTGCATAAAATAATGTTTGATTAAAAAAAAACTTTAAAGTGAAAAGTGTCTCATATTTTAAATTGAATGAATACAAAAATATGACCTGAGGATAATGAATTACTGCTTAGAGGCTTTAAGATGCGACGCTTATGAGACAGTCACCACTAACATATTCAGATTAATAGTTCAACAGTAACTGGAATATTAAACAGAATGTGTCATTTTGGTTTTGTAAAATAAGCATCAGAGTGTTTTATCTAAATCTCTGGGTTGTTCTCAGAGGCAGAGAATAGTCTGGATAGCACAGTGCTCAAAATAGCAACATTTTTTTTTTTAATTCTTATTTTGATGATGTGTTCTATACATTTGGAACAAAACCAATGTACTCACAGTCTGATTGAGTAATCTGTATAAAGTCATTCTCCAAATATTAATGGAGCTGATTTACCTCTGCATTGCTCCAGTTTTATCACCTACCTCATTACTCCAGTTTTGCAAGTAATTCAGCGGTGAATCAGGCCCATGACCTCCAATTCTGTTCTCCCATATAGTGGTGTAACTCCATTGAAGACAATGCCATTACTCTGTTTTTAAACCAGTGTAATGGAGATCAGAATCTAGTCTATTCTACACTTAATAGGCCTGATTCTCTACTCTGATACACCAGTTTTATGTTAGCATAATGCTGTTTTAACCAGTGGAGCACACCAGTTTAACACTGACATAATGGAGTGGATAATAACTCCCTATATATCCTAACTCCAATTATGTGCTTTGGGAAGTGGGTGACCCACTATTTCCACTCCCAAGAGATCTGAGTTAATTCCTGGCTTAGGTCACAAGTGAAATGGGTATGACCTTCTGAGCCAGGTTTTAAATGAATATATCACAAAATCACCACACTTTGTCACTCTTTTCAGTGCTCAGTCTGTTCAGGGGAGCCCAGGACTGGGATATCAGAAATGTGACAAAGCCAGGATGAAAGTGTGTTGACCATGCTGCATGTGGAAGCTTGCACATCACCTGCTCATGTTATTCTTGGCTCTAGGAACTGTACCTCATTTTTCATGTTAGAAGAACCAAATTCAGCAACAGCTTTAAAACACAAAAAGAAAGCTATATAGCAGATTTTTAAAATGTTCCATTATGTACAATAAACTAAAAATGACTGTCAGTGATGGTTGTTCTTCTGTAACTATAAGGGACTTAGGCTCAGATTCACAAAGGTATTTAGGTACCTAGTGCCTGGGAGTTAGGTGCCTATATACCATTGCAGATCTGCCCCTAGTTCACTTACTTAAATGAGTAGTCCCATTGAAGTGAAGTGAGTAGTCAAGAACAAACTGTGTTCTCATAGCATGCAGTGTAGGGTCACTGTATCAAGGGGGAGGATCCACTGTCCAGCCGAGCCAGGCAAGCCATCCTCACCCTGCTGGAAACAGAGGGGCAGGACAGGAGGTATAAAAGGCGGTGCTGGTGAAGGAAACTGACACCTCCCACCCACTGCTGGGGCTTGCACTTGAGGGGGACCTGCCAGACAACAAGGACTGCCAAAGAGCTGCTGGAACGGCCACTAGCTGTGTACCCCGGGTAGACGGAGGACCCCCACAAAGTGAAGATACCCAGTGAAGGGATTATAGGAAGTTGCTTAGGGAAACCAGACAATAGTTCAGTTGTGTGGCCAGAATACTGGTCAGCATGTTTCGGTGGGATCCCTGCTGACCGAGTGGGTTGGGACCCAGTGAAGTAACGTGGGCCCAGGGGTGAGACAGCCACCTACATACCATAGACTGAGAGGCCTGCATTTCTCTAATGTCTGCCTGAGGCAGGAAGCCAGACGAAAGATTGCCTGTTGCCCTGCCCTGCCTGAGGGCCTGAGCCCTTGGCTTAGACTGTTTGATGTTCAGCTCTGCCTAGAGGGTCAGGGCCTCTGAGGCTGCTAATTCCCCTTTACGCCGGTCTTTACAAAGATGCAGCAGCAAGGGGGTGTAGCCTCCCTCCAGGTCTGACAGGGAGGGACAGACCCGACCCTCTACATGTGGTGGAGTATACAGGCATCGCCCAACCCCTGAGACGAGGGGACTGTACATGCTTCTAGCCTGCTGCCCTCCCGAGTGACTATGATGGAGCTGGATAAGCTTATGAAATGGTGGGTGGAAAGCCGATGACCCCTGTGCTGCCAGTACACCTTACGAAGATGGGGCCTGGAGATGACCCAGAAGCCTTCCTGATAACATTACATCTGGTTGCGTCAGCAGCCAGATGGCCACCGAACCAATGGGCCATACTCTTGGCCCCCTACCTAACGGGGGCAGTCCAGGACGCTTATCGCAGGCTCCCCAACGACGAGGCCCATGACTACAGAGCAGTAAAGACAGGCATCTTGGATGCTCTAGACATCACCCCAAAAACCTTTCAGCATCAGTTTTGGGGGAAGCCTACCCACTGGGGGCCCTACCCCAGGTTGTGGCACGGGAGCTCAAGGACACCAGCTGGTGGTGGCTCCAACTCTGCCACTGAAGTAGCCGAGCAGGTGGTCGTTGAGCAGTTCATTCATATTCTTCCACCCTAAGGGAGGGTCTGGGTCTTCCGACACCGACCCACCACCCTCAGGGTGACAGTCAGCCTAATGGAGGATTTTCTGGCCACAGAGACCCCAATAGTGCCTGAAGCTGCAGTGGCGGGATGGACCCTCCCCCCCGGTTTGGAAAGACCCTCCAGCCCTAATACAGCGACCTGGCTGGGCTTTAGCCATGCAGGCCACAGAGGAGGAGGGAAATCCCTGAACCAGAGCCCTCCAGATCGCCCACAGAACCCCAAGGCCTAGGCCGGCCTCAATGAAATTGGACGCTGTTTTGCTTGTGGTCAATTTGGACACCTCCAGCAACAATGCCCAGGCATGGACTGCTCCTTTGCCCATGTTTACACCAGAAAGGCCCATGCCCGCTTGCATCCTGCCGCCAAGGTGACTGCCCAATGGTCCTTGGCGGGAAACAAATGCATGCCCTGGTGGACTCTGGCTGTGGGCAAACCCTGGTGCGTCAGCAATTCACCCTGGCAAGCGACATCACACCAGGCCAGATTCGACTCCTCTGTATCCATGGGAATGTGAAGTTGTATACAAGTGCCTTGGTACTGCTAACTGTGGACAGAGTGATCCAGGTAATGACAGTGGGGGTCGCCCTGAAGCTGCCCAACCTGTCATTCTTGGACGAGAATTCACTCGAGTTCTGCAAATCACGAGTCTCTGGGATCCACTGGCATAGATGGCCCTCAAGGGAGACCCCCTCGAGGGTCAGGCTAAGGGGTCAAAGAAGACTAACACAAGTGACCCACCAGCCCCACTTGGGACCCTTGATGCCCCAGAAGGAAACAAGCCACCCTGGCCGGACAGCAGGGAAGCCCCCCTGGACATGGGAGTCAACTTCATCTGGGACCAAAGAGAGGATCCCACATTCAGCCGGGCCTATGAAAAGATAGCGTATATTGGCAGGGCGGCGAAGAACCCGCAGTAAGCAGCCCAGTGGCCGTGGTTCGAGTTGACAGGGGAGTGCCTGTACTGGGTTAACCAAAATCCTCGGACCCGTGAGCCCCATTCTCAGCTGGTCATGCCATAGTGTCACCAGTGGGCAGTAATGGGATTATTCCATGAAGTCCCCAAGGTTGGCAATTTGGAAAAAGAAAAGACCCTGGCCTGGGTCTTGGCCTGGTTCTTTTGGCCGGGCAAGTACTAGGATGTCGAGGATTACTGCGCTTCCTGCCCAGAGTGTCAACTGGGGGTGCCCCTGGGGATACAGAAAGCCTCGCTGATCCTCTTGCCAGTGGTAGGGATGCCCTTTGAGAGGATCGCAATGGACCTGGTGGAGCCCCTCGGCAAAAGCATCACCAGCTTCTGCTACATTCTAGTAGTGATGGACTAAGCCACCTGCTTTCCAGAGGCTGCCCACTACCAAGGAACACCACTGTGTGGCTCATTGCAGCAGAACTCCTGAAGATCTCCGCTTTGGTGGGCTTATCCTAGGAGACCCTTATGGACCAGGAGATGAACTTCACTTCCCAGCTGCTCCGTGAAGTCTGCAGCCTCCTAGGGATCAAGAAGCTGCAGATGTCAGTCTACCACCCTCAGATGGACGGACTGGTTGAGTGGTTCAACCAGACCCTCAAAGATATGCTCTGGAAGTTCCCATTTAAGGACTTGTGTTACTGGGCTCAACAGTTTCTTCGCTTACTACTAGCTATTAGGAAGGCGCTGCAAGCCCCCACCAAGTTCTTGTCACTTGAGCTACTGTAGGTTGACAGCCTCAAGGTCTGCTCGACTTTATGCAGGAGACCTGGTAACAGACCCCATCCTGGACCCATGGGCTCCTACGGTATGTACTGCAGCTGCAAGAGTGCCTGGCTCGGGCCGGGGACTTTTAGAGAAGGAGAATTTGCAGGCCATCCAGGGGGCCCAGGCACAAACTTGTAACCGGGAAGCTCGGACTTAGACCTTTGAACCAAGTGATTGGGTCCTCGTACTACTCCTCTCAAAGGAGTCCAAGCTCTCAGCTTGATAGCAGGGCCCATAAAAAGGGATCCACCAGGCAGGACCCATTACCTACCAGTTCCGGTGGCTGGATGGGCAAAAAACCCTCACCAAATATATCATATGAACCTCTTGAAACCGTGGCATGAGTGGGGAATGGGTGGGGGGAGAGCCTGCTGATCCATGAACCAGAACTAGGCCCCCAGGTCCGCGCGGCAGCCGAGACCAAAGAGCCCCTGCTCAAGGACCTCCCAGAAGAGCAGTGGAAGCAGACCACGTGGCTGCTAGAAGCCTTCTCTAAAACCTTCACAGCCTTGCCTGGACAGACCACCCTGGTCCAGCACACCATTCAGACCAACTCTGGGGAAATGGTTTGCGAGGCGACGACACCCCTCCTGCGCCAAAAGTGGGATGTGGTAGAGCAGGAGGTCTGGACAATGGCTGACAATGGCAATGGCAATGGTCATCGAGAAATCACAGAGCGAGTGGCACAGCCACAGTGCTGGTCCCCAAGCCAGATGGGACCCTCCGGTTCTGCATCGATTTCTGGAGGGTGAACACTATCTCCAAATTCAACACATAGCCAATGCCCTGGATTGAGGAGCTATTCGACCGACTCAGAGAGGCCCGCTACATCACTACCCTGGATCTGACCAAGGGCGACTGGCAGATCCCCCTGGAACCTAGGCTGAAGGAAAAAACAGCCTTTGCTACACCCAGCAGGTTCTACCAATTTACCAAGATGCCCTTTGGCCTTCATGGAGCCCCCGTGACCTTCCGGAGGCTGATGGTCTGTCTGCTAGAGCCCCACATCGAGTACGCCACGGCCTATCTTGATGATGTAGTGATCTACAGTCGCCACAGGGAAGACCACCTGAACCAGGTGACAGCTGTCCTGGGGAACCTCCGGGAGGCAGGGCTGACTACAAACCCTAAGAAGTGCCAGATCAGTTGGCAAGAGACCACTTATCTTGATTACACCCTTGGGTGAGATAAGGTGCACCATCTGGTCGGGAAGGTCCAGGCTATACAAGACCACCCAGCCCAGACCACCGAGAAACAGGTGAGGCAATTCATGGGACTGATGGGGTATTATCGCTGATTCATTCCTGGCTTTGCCACAATTGCCGTAGCCCTGACTGAGCTACTCACTAAGGGCAGCCTGCATTAGGTATGCTGGTCACGCAAATGCGAAGAGCCTTTTTGGACACTGAAGGACCACCTATGCCAAAAACCTGTACTGTACAGCTCTGACTTCACCTTTGACTTCATTGTCCAAATGGACACCTCAGCAGTAGGACTCGGTGCTTTCCTCTTCCAGAACGTGGACAGGGAGGAACACCCAGTCCTCTACATCAGCCAGAAGCTGTTCCCCCAGGAACGCAACTACTCAGTCATTGAGAAAGAAGTCCTAGCAGTCAAGTGGGCAGTAGAAGCCCTCTGTTATTACCTCCTGGACAGGCCCTTCATCGTAGTTGCGGACCATGCACCCCGCAAGTGGCTCCAAACCATCAAGGACACCAATGCAAGGCTGATGCAGTGGCACTTTACCCTCCAACCTTTTGCATTTATGGTGCAGCATCATGCTGGGAAGGAACATGCAAATGCAGACTCCTTGTCATGGTTGGGAGACAGGGACCAGGTCATCCCCGAAGGTCGGGAGTGTGTATAGCAGGGGTGAGGGGCATGGCTTCCCTCTGGGCCTGATAATGAGGAACCACGGGGGATGGGCACAGCCAGGCATGCCACACTCGCCCTGCCAGAAACAGAGGGGCAGGACAGGCAGTATAAAAGAAGGACCCTATAGCTCATTTGGGCCAAAGTTAGCAAAGGAGACAGATGCCTCCCGCCCGCTGCCACAGAATAGACCGGTTGTGTGGCTAGAATACTGGTCAGAGTGTTTCGGTGGGATCCCCCCATCCTGAGGCCCTGAGCCCCTAGACTGTTTGGTATTCAGCCCTGCCTAGAGAGTCAGAGCCTCCGAGGCTGTTAATTCCCCTTTACACCGGTCTTTACAGAGACGCAACAGCAAGGGTGAGTGGCCTCCCTCTGGGCCTGACAGGGAGAGACGGACGCAACCTTCTACAATCACAATCTGTTGTTGTTCCATGTGTAAAACTCCCATGATTTCAACTGGAGTTTTGTGCAAAGATGTGACTTATCGGTCTGAGATCATTCTAATGCGAGAGACAGGAGGGCATGATCATGAAAGGTGCTGAGCACACACGGCTCCCACTGTAGTCAATGGATCAGGTCCTAAACAACCAGACCAATGGCTAAAAACAAGGGTTGAGAATTTTAATAGCTTTTCAGCATGAATCTGTGAACAAGACCGGGTTTTCTTATCGTGGCATTGATTTGTCCATTCCAGGAGACAGACAGACAGGGTTCAATGCTGGGCGGGGGGACAAGAGAGGAGGAAGATAGGTTCAAGTAATCTTAAAGGTCTTTGCAATCCAAGAAAAGACCTGGAACAGTTCCTGTACTAACATGATTAGCAAATATTGACTTTTGAGTACAATAATAATGTGTCATCTGAAACCCTTGATAAGTAACTTAAGTACTTCCTTAGCTTGCATCTTATTAAATTAGATGAGGCATAGTTGAGACACATTACACACAGCCATTGAAATGAGAACTCAGACCTAAAGATTTTAGCATTGATTAAAGAAGAGTTAAAAGTTACAATAAAAATAAAACTCCAAGGGCCATATTCTAATCTCCATTATGCTTCTGTAAATTTAGATTGGCTCGACTGAGGTCAATGGAGTCCCCCTGGTTGTACAACAGTAAGAGTGAGCTCAGAATCAGGCCAGTTGTTTCACTACTAGTTTGCCTGAACATGTTCTTTTTGTTTTCTTCTGCAGTGTCCTAATTTTCACAGGTGTAACTGTGACAAACCATTCACTATTTATGACTTTTTGTCAGATACAATCAATCACCAGATTATTGTATGATGACCATATCATTTTAGTTTTATGGAAGGTTAACTGACAGATTATGAGCTTTTGAAGTTAAAATGTGGAAGAAAAGCTGGGTCACACTTGTGTGCCTATGAATATGGTAAGTATAATTTACTCAAATCTCTTCATAAGGTTTAACTTAAAAACATGTACAACAGGGCAACCAAGAAGGGAGTTAAAAGCTGTGATGGTCCTCAGCTGCAACCTGAGAAATCTTACTGTATTGATTAGTTTTCAAAGGCTGTGCAGTGAGGGTACTATACTTACCACAGACTTCAGAATGAGTAGAGAAAAAAAGCTTCAAATGTCATCAAAGCAAATGGTCTGTGAATGTTGCTTCAAAGCTAGTCATTAGTTGCCAGGGTATTTTGCCACAAAGCTTGTAAAAAGATTTTCCTGGAGGGAAAGGTATGACAAAATGCACTTCTTGGCAAGATGACTTCTGCTTAACTAGCAGGACACATTAATTCTTTCTTGATACCTAAAATTAATTAGAGGATTAACATCCTTTATGAAATTTTGCCAGAGATTTTTTTTTTCTTTTTTTACCAGGAATATACCCCAGGCCTTTTCTGTACTCTAATGAAATTGCAAATTGACTTGTGTTCAAATGATGCTTGACTAAAATGAACAATTAAAAATGTATTGCTAACAACGAGATAGATCAAATGATCTTTTCAAGGATTAATTAGTTTCAGGAACCATCTTTCTTACGTAACATACCAAAGGCCATACCTTGCTCTCCTTTTTCATATACTAGTCCGCTTGAAGTCAATGGGCCCAGTTTTGCTCTCCATTACCCCACATGTAATACCAGAATAATTCTCTTGAAATCAGTGGGATTACTCTAGGATTTACACCATGGTAACTCAGAGCAGAATTGGCCCAGTGGAACTACTTTTACAAATAGAGCAATCAGGTTGTGGCTCCAGCTAAAATACAATAGGCCTGACTGAGTCTTCTCTTGCTCAGGGCCAACTGGAGTCAGTGGGATTCTGTTCACTGACTTCCACAGGCTTTGGATCAAAACCTTCCACCAGTGTAGAACACAAGTACCTCTACCGAAGCCAATGGAATTTCAGTGGGAGTTAGGCACCTAACCTGCTGAGGTACTTTTGAAAAATCCCTTCAGGTGCCTATCTGTATTTTTTGGCACCTAAAAATCTGGCCATAAAGCCCATCTTCCAAAGTGACTCATGCAGCTAGGAGTATTATTCTCATTGACTTTCAATCAGATTTAGGCTTCTAGGTGTTCTACATTCAGTGGTGTAGCTAGGAGTGGAAATTAGGGTGGGCCCGACTTTTGGGTGGACGGGCAATGACAGACTGTGCTAGCTCAGCTTCTCCCCCAACGCCACGCCCCCTTCCTAGCCCTGGTGCCCCCAGACACAGGGCTTCACTAGCCGAGCTGGGCACGTGCCTGAGACAGGTCAGAAAATGGCAAGGCAGAACTGCTGGAGCGTAGCTTTCTGAAGAGCAGACGCATAGCTCCATCCTGGATTTCAGGTGCCCAAATGACTCTCTGGGCTGCTGTAGCAGTGCTACATCCCTGCTCAGATTTGGGTGGGCCTGGATGCTAAGTGAGTGGGCTGTGGCACACCCATCACTATGCCCCTGTCTACATTCCTTTTGAAAATAGCTCCTGAATCACTCAGGTACTTCTGAAAATTTTACCCTTAATTTTTCACATCGGGGATGATTTTCCAAGACACAAATGGGGAGTGGGCATTGGCAATGAAAGTAGGGCACCTAACTGCTCATAATGCCTTTGAAAATTCCCCTCCCTCCCCCATAATTCCTTATACAGAGGCTCCCTGGGTTATGCAAACCCCATTTATGCAAATCCGCACTTACGGAAAAAGTTCCGTAAGATAGAAAGGGGTTTTGTTTGTTTGTTTGTTTGTTTGTTTGTTTGCGTAATGGTCGGGTATACATTCCCGACTTACGCAAAATTCGAGTTACTCAAGGCGTTCCGGAATGGAATGTTTGCGTAAGTCTGGGAGCGTCTGTATTTTAAAATATGAAATGATTGAGGCACTTCACTAAACTGTGCAAAGAAGCATTTTTTTTAAAAATTCCGTAATCACCTCATGTGTTTGTAAGAAGTCCTTTTCTGTAATGGGAATTTTCTTTAAAAAGCAAACTTAACATTCAATTTCAATATTTTCTCAAAACATCTTCTAATGCTCAATACTCTTATTTCTACCGTACATGTTTCTGAGTTCCTGTCTCCAATGGATTTCTCAGATGTGTTTTATGTTGTGTTATGATGTTTCTAATTCAGGTGATGAAAGGTTAAAAGATATGCCAGTATGAAATTACCCCAGTGGCTTTTGTGAGCTAACATAATATCTTATTGAGTATGATCACTCTGTCATTTGCTTTGGCTACAGCAAAGTTTTCAGATACAGTAGGAATAAATTGGAATCCCCAGAGCCCACTGTAGAATTTGAAGAGGGGCGGGGTGGGGGGGAAAGAGAGTTTCCTTGCTCAAGACTTGCTAGTCCTGTTTAAATAGACAATGCTCTGGCAAATGTCGTTTTTCTCTGGCTGCCCTTTGTCAGATCTCCTCACTGCTGGCATTGTGCAGAGTCAGCCTAAAAGGTGTATTTAGCATTCAGGGATTTGGTAAATATGGCTTTATTGTGCTTCATACGCCCTAAAGGGCATTCTGAAGAGATGAATAATAAGTGTGAACAGGAAGAGCAAGTTTCCAGTCCTGTCAGATTAATTAGACCAGTGTAGAATGAAGTGAAGTTTGCCGTTAGGTAGGTTGCAAACATGCAAAGAAAATCACCCAGGCGTGTGTAAAAATGTTACCCCACTTTTATTATTCTTTTTTTTAAAATTCAGATATAAAATTTAGCTGCTTTGTTATTAACCACAATCCAAAGGACTCTCCAGTGCTAGTAATATAAGCAAAACAAATTGGATGCACAGAACCATCCCCCTGCCGTTACAACAGCAAAAGTTTACCTAACAGTGATACTATAGATCAGGGGTCAACAATCTTTCAGAAGTGGTGTGCCGAGTCTTCATTTATTCACTCTGATGTAAGGTTTTGCGTGCCAGTAATATATTTTAATGTTTTTAGAAGGTCTCTTTCTATAAGTCTATAATATATAACTAAACTATTGGTGTATGTAAAGTAAATAAGGTTTTTAAAATGTTTAAGAAGCTTCATTTAAAATTAAATTAAAATGTAGAGCCCCCCGGACTGGTGGCCAGGACCCGGGCAGCGTGAGTGACACTGAAAATCAGCTCGTGTGCCGCCTTCAGCACACGTTCCATAGGTTGTCTACCCCTGCTATAGATACAACAGCAATTTGAGTAGCATTTCCTTGCAGTTGTAAGGGATTTAAAAATATGAAAGATTAAAAACAATTTGAAGTATATTTTGGGGGGCTTAATCCTCAGTCCACTGAAACTCCCATTTACATCAATCGAGCAGGATCAGTTGCATAGTCAGCTATACTTCTTTTTCATGTCGGTATTGACATGTTCATTTTGATAGCACGCATTCGTTTTTCATGATACCAGCCAAAAAGAAACCCAGTTAATGTCTGGTAGCTGGTGTCTTTTCATACAATCACTGGCATTAAAGGTAGAAAAGACCTGTTAGGTCATATGTGGCTTGATCCAAGTCCTATTTAAAGTCAGTGGAAATACTCCCATTGTGATCAATGGGATCTGGATCAGACAGATAGTCCCTATTCTCCCATCCCCTGCCAAGGAAAATCTCCTCCCCTTCCCCCCCCCCCCCCCCCCCCCC
>NC_048300.1:18776513-18788468 GCF_013100865.1 Trachemys scripta elegans
CTCCCCCCCCCCCCCCCCCCCCCCCCCCCGCCCTACTGTGTATTTTCAAGCTCTGGTATTACATAACTCAAATAATGAGGCTAGCTATTTCTCTTGGGAACTATTCCCCAGACTAAACAGATCTTATGATAAGAGAGTTCTTTCCCCCTGACATTCAGCCTACATTTTTCTTTCATTTCATCACCACACTTTTAGCTCTGTTTCCTTGGAACACCCTAAACTATTACTCACTGCTGGGTGTGGTTTACTCCTTCAGGTGATATTAGGTAGCTAACATATTCTCCCTTACTTTGTTTATGACCCAATTCTACACATTTAGTACATTCATCTTTACTCTTAACTAAAACCTTCCAGTCCCTTGAGCGTTTTGTTGCTCTTCTGTGAATTCCCTCCAATTGTCAACTCCTTTTTTTTTAACTCCTGCAAATTAGGCTTAGAGAAGTATCTGCGTTACAACTGCTGTTAGACTGCCATTCCAGGGATAGAACATACAGCCATTCTCCCTCAGGTCCTATCCCATTCTCCTACCCATTATGGACAGTGGTGATAGCCCTTTACTGACTTACTGCTTCGTTAGGGAAAATTCTTCCTCTGTTCTCTGCAGCTGCAGAGGACTCCTCCACCTCCCTCTCAGGTCGGGAGCAGGATGGCTGATTGCATCCTGGCATGCGGCACAGTCTACTTCTGCAGGGTTTCCCCATATCCATGCATGACAATGGTTGACGACGGGTCATGGGTGAGGCAAAGCAGGATCAGAGCAGTGCCAATGTAGCCACCACTATACATACCCACTGGCCATTGCCCCATGCAGAGTAGGAGCACAGTAGCAGCAGGGGCTCAACATGGCAGAAGCCTTGAGCTTGCAATAGTAGCCTCTGAAAGGATCAGCCTAATCCCCAGCCCTCTGTGTTCCAAGCTTGACTACGTGGGCTTGGGTCGGGGATCAGGGGCAAAGGGAAGAATTTGGCCCTTTGCCTTTCTTGGCCAGATGTCCAGCTGGTGTAAATCGGTATAGCTCCATTGACTGCATAGGTAGGATCTAGCCGCTTGTGTCTATGAAGCCCTCAGATCCCACAGTGTGAAGTGCAATACCTAGCTAGCAAGATAGATACGTAACTAAAGCTAGTCAGGAAAATTCCAATTAAACTTTATTAAACTTTTTTTTTTTTGGTCTGAATTTGCCAATTTGTCAAAAGCAAAATGTTTTGTGGAGATGGTGCAGTTTCACTGAAGTTTCTCCAGAAACCAGTCTGGGCTCTTGCTGGTTTCCTGCCAGCTCACCCATCTGGCTTCTTGGCAGCCTACTGCTCGAGGGTGGCCTGCCAGGCAGACTGCCCCGGGCGTGGGGCCTCCGTGACCAGGGCCAGCCCATAACATTTTGGCACCTGAGGCGGGGAGCTCAAATGATGCCCCCAGGCCCCTTCACTTGCACCAAAACTTTGAAACTCTGGGTCCTAGTGGCGCCCCCCTCAATCTGGCACCTGAAGTGGCCGTCTCAGTTCACCTCATGGTAAGGCCGCCCTGTCTGGGGCTTCCAGAACATGTGGCTCCAAGGTAGTTCGCCACACGAATTGTATCCAAGTCATAGACCCCAGGGCTCCCAGGGTCCACAGGTCTGGGATACCCTGCCAGGTTAACTGTCCCAGAGCGAAGGCTTCATTGCCTTTAACTGAAAATTTTGAAATTTTTGGTTTTTGTTCCGAATCTGAGTAGTAAAATCTTCCATAAAAAAAGAATTGCCTTTCTTTGCACAGCTCTATGTGTTACAGATAGAATTTCTTTAGTGAAGTGACCACTTACGTGAATAACCATTTCGGCGGATATTGGAAGGCCAAGAGAAGGCTGTCTTCATCCTCCAGGTGTCCAAGATGTCAGTTTATTCTTTTTTTAAGTTATATGACAGCTAAAAAGTAGTTTAAGCAATGCAAGTTGGCTCCCAAATGAAGGAAATGAATGGAAGAGCAAGATTTCAGCAAAAGTTCATCATGTACAGCAGGCTTCATGCCTTCCTTGACCACAGTGAGTAGATTTTGTGTCCAGAACTGCATTTCAGAAGCCTCCTATATTGTCATGGAACATCTGCTCCCACTAGGATTATTGTTTCAGATCCATAAATAAGATATAACATTACATTTTTGTCATTTCTTAGGTCAGATCTTCAGCCGTTGTAAACCAGTAAAGATCAGTTGACTTCACTGGAGCTATGCTGATTGCACTAGCCAAGGATCTGGCCCTTCATATTATGGTGTGGAGGGAAATAATGGGACTGGGCAGAGGCTGAGAGACATTTATCAGGGAATATGTGTGACACCACATGATATAAGTAACCAGAGAGCATGATTAATCCCTCCTGCATATTTTAACATTTTTTCTATGCTTATCGAAACCTTTTAGGTAATGCAGTCCTCTCAGATATCATTTTATGTTTGAAAAGCTTTATAATTCATCCTGAAAAGTTGCATGTTGCTCCAACGAATCCATAGCTTCAATTACTCTGTGTGCAAATGGTTGGCCTGCATTTTGAGCAATGTTTATGGTGTTTGGCAATTTTTCAGTAGCTACTTTACGCTGATATGATTAATTTCTTACATAATATGAGGCTTTGCATGTGTGGAGCTGAAATAATTTTACTGGGCAGAAGTGAAATAAAAGAGCTTGTGTGTTTCAGCTTTAAAAAACATTTGAAACATACCATCCCAATTTTAAGAGTGCCAGTAATAATACAAGTTAGCCCTGGATGAAGACAACCACAAGAGACATGAAGTTGCTGATGAGACTCGGCAGTGTGAAAGTCATTACTTTTCTTTTAGTGCCAGCACACTATATCATAACTGGGCATTCCAAGAAGTCGGAAAGCAGGAGAGAACAGTGGAACTCACCAAATCCGACAGTACTGGTGGAAGCAACACTAGTTGCTTGTGGCTTTTTGATCAACACTTTTCTCCTTGACTGCCACATTCCTTGCCCAATTCTACTCTCCATTGCACAAATGTAAATGTGGAACATTAATATTATTTAGTATTCCCATAATGCCTAGGAGCCTAAGTCATGGACCAGGACCCCATTATGTCTGACATTGTACATGCACAGAACAAAAAGACAATCCCTGCCCCAAGGAGATTGTTAGGCCTTGATCCAGCAAAGCACTGCAGTACATGCTTAATTTTAAGCACACGAGTAATCCCATTGATTTCACTGGAACTACTCATGATCTGAAAACTAAGCACAAACTTAAGTGCTTTGCTAGATCAAGGCCATAATTAGGATTTTAAACCTGTAAAGCAAAATTTGGCCAATTGTCTTCACATGTAGAACCACACTGTCCTGTAAAGATAGATATTCCAGCTGGAATTTTTCAAAGAAGTTTATGGGAGTTCGACACCCAGATCCCATTGCACTGTAAATCCCAGCCACCATCATTTTTACTTACCACATTTACGTACTTGTCTCCATGACTGAGTATTATTATTATTTTATTATTGCATCTAGAGGAACAAAGAAATGGGTGTAAGTTACATTTTACCGCTGCCTTTTAATCAAACACAGCGGGTCTAATTCTGATGTCATTGACCCTAGTTTTATAAAAGGGTCAATAGATCCATTGACTTCAGTGGAAGTTACTCCTGCTTTCATTACTGTGAGATCATTATAATAAGCATCTTGCCTTCAATGGAATGAACCTGTGATTACACAGAGAGAAGAATCTGGCTGCCAAGATTTCTTTCTTTCTTTTATTTTTTTTTCTTTTACTTTATTTTATTAATCCAAGCTTTTACAATATTTATGATTTAAAAAAATACAAACAGGCAGATTACAAAGAAAGAATTTATGTCATGGTAGTTTGACTTTACACTCCAACAGACTGAATCTGGAGAGTTATTATCTGGATTGAAATTATATTTTTTGATGTTTGAAGACTCACTTTTTGGATCTCAAGCACGCTGCCTTTTTTTCCCTCTAGGGACTGAACAAAAAAAGAAAATTATTGCCATGAAGAAACGGAATCACCTGCTGTAGTCATCATCTGAGTTCAGTAGGAACTCCCGAGTTCCCTCTCCAACAGATGTCCCTGAAATCTGTAAGAATAGGGGGGTTTCAAAGGATATAATAACAGAAGCTATGAGCACAAAGAAAAGGGAAATTTAGCAATGGAGTCTGAAGCTTTGTCTGCACTTAATTTTTTTGCCTCTTTAGTTATGCTGGCACAGTTAAAATGGCTAAGACCCCCTAGTCTAGATCCAATTATACTGGTAAAAGTGTTTATGCCCGTATAGATTACTCTGAAGTGAACCTACATTATGGCTTTACTGGCATAAAACTGTTGGCAAAAAATCACAAACTTAACCAACATAGGCCTTAGTAACAGGTCAAAATATGTGATGATAACAGAAGTATGCTGGCATCAAAAAGTAATTTCATCCAATATGGCATGAAATGCTTTAAACTGGTTTAATTACAAGTTGGAAGTACATGTAAAAATAAACCAAAAGTCACTAAGTTTGAATGAAACTGCCTACCATGAGGAGCAGAGAGGACAGTATTTAGATGTCTGAGTCTGTCCAGTTTCTCATTTGGTTTTTGCCTCGCGTAGACGTTGCAGCAAAATGGAGCAAAGGAATCAGCATGTGATGAAATCTCCTTGGAAATGTGAATGCAGCTCTTTCTTTTTCTTTATTTACTTATAGATCAACACACCCCTGAATAACTATAAACAGCTGTGAGTAAAAAATAAAGGAACCTCAGAAAAGTTTTATGTCCTCCAAACTGTAAATGTTAGATAGCAATAGGAAACAGTTTATTTTTCCTGTAGAAATATATAATTTTTTCCCCATAAAAATATTTTTCTGAAAAAAAAAAAAAAAGTTCACTGGTTGCTGGCAATTTTTATGAAGTACATATAAAAATTACATTTATAAGATATATTTGCTGCAGGTACTGATGAATGTCTTTAATAAGTTGAATTGACACAATGTTTTCATTCCCAGTCAAAGGAAAATAATGTATATATTAAAAGGTGCTGGATTTTTATGATTGTTATTTTCCGTATGGGGTGGATAAAGCAAAGATCTATTTTAGGCCACGATGGGCCCCATCCTCAAAGCTGGTATCTGGATCCACACATTTACATAGTTTAGCAGGGTGGTTCTGGGCTAAATCCTACAAATGGAGCTATTTGGGTAACTCCAGAGGGGCTCTGAGTGGGAACCTCCGGTATCCAGGATTTTGGTTTAGGCCAATTTCTAGTTTTAAGCAGTGGTGATGAGTGTGTGCATGGCTGGGGGTAGACGGTACACTGTTTTTTTCTGAAGATGGGATTTCTTACTAAGATGCCTTCCCTCCCCAATTTGGAGCCGAAATGTGCCACTGGAATCACAGACCTTGGGAGGCAGGCCAGTCTTCGCCCACAGACAACCTGCCAACTTTAAGCATATTCTCACCAGCAACCACGCACCGCACCATAACAACTCTAACTCAGGAACCAACCCATGCAACAAACCTCGATGCCAACTCTGCCCACATATCTACACCAGCAACACCATCACAGGACCTAACCAGATCAGCTACAACATCACCGGCTCATTCACCTGCACGTCCACCAATGTTATATATGCCATCATATGCCAGCAATGCCCCTCTGCTATGTACATTGGCCAAACTGGACAGTCACTACACAAGAGGATAAATGGACACAAGTCAGATATCAGGAATGGCAATATACAAAAACCTGTAGGAGAACACTTCAACCTCCCTGGCCACACAATAGCAGATGTAAAGGTAGCCATCTTACAGCAAAAAAACTTCAGGACCAGACTCCAAAGAGAAACTGCTGAGCTCCAGTTCATTTGCAAATTTGACACCATCAGATCAGGATTAAACAAAGACTGTGAATGGCTATCCAACTACAGAAGCAGTTTTTCCTCCCTTGGTGTTCACACCTCAACTGCTAGCAGAGCACCTTACCCTTCCTGATTGAACTAACCTCGTTATCTCCACACTGATTTATACCTGCCTCTGGAGATTTCCATTACTTGCATCTGAAGAAGTGAGGTTCTTACCCACGAAAGCTTATGCTCCCTATACTTCTGTTAGTCTCAAAGGTGCCACAGGACCCTCTGTTGCTTTTTACAGATTCAGACTAACACGGCTACCCCTCTGATACTGGAGTCTACTGTATGTCCTGGGGAAATTAATGCACTGGCTTCTTTCCACCTCATATTTCTCTTTCTACAGCTAACGAACAATAGGCTAAGTAGGACGTTGTACGTACTCCGGGAAAAAGAGTGAAGTATTGATAAGCTGAGATTAATTTTTACAAAAAAATGTTTATATCAAGTGCATATGCTTTGCCTCTTGGCCATTATGGAAATGTCAGGGGTTTAATTGGCAGCTGTGAATAGCAGCACCTGCAAACAGCTCAGGGCTTGTTTCTGTGGTCTGGCAACATTCTTACTTTATGCTTTAAATAAAGGCTTACTCACTGAGACAGAAATAACTGACAATGGATGATTGATGATTGCCCATCACGCAATGGCTGACATCTACCATTCACTGAGTCCACTGACAATCTCACTTCCAGATTTCATTAACAGGGGCATGACATCTAGGAACAAGACTGATATGGATGGCAACTCAGTAACTGAGTTCAGGTGATGCTGAGTGTATGTTAAATATGGAAAATAGATTACTGTGTGGCACAATCTGTCTCACATGGTATATTTTAGAGACCCTCTTTGTTTACATCAGGTTACTTTTACAGCTCAATTTATCCTGTACATTCTGAAACCAGATATTAATTTTACAGTGGCATTTACAATGCTATTTGTGATGTGTGTTTATAAAACTCTTATGTCCATAAACTATTAAGACAAGATTCAGTGGTAGCCTGAATCATAATGTTCAGATCCGGGGTTAAGGCTTGGGCACCATTTTTGTGTGCATACGGACTTTAGTCTTGGAGCAGCAAAATCTGCTTCTTACAGGCCAGATTCTGATACACTTACATGAGTGGTACTTACTTCATTGAGAAATCCGAATGAAATCAGTAGGCCTGCTTGTGAAGTAAGATACTATTCAATATGAGTAAGGTACCAGCATCTGACCCTAAAGGAAAACAGAAACAATGTAGCAAAGTAATAAATGAGCACAACCTTCCACTAAAGTGATTCAGGGCATTTTTCTTGACCATTCTATACAACTGATCTGTGTAGCTCATTTGAAAAATAGAAGTGCAGTATGTTCTCCTATTTTTTTAGTGCTAAAAGATTTCACAATAAACACCTGCTTCTGTTTTTCACATTCAGACTGTGATACTTTATTATACTCTCTGAATGGCCTGCTTTTGGACAGATGTTGAAGCAAAGTTTTACATATATGGAGGAAGAGAGACAATTAATCTCAGAGGTAGCTGGCATAAGTCTGATCTGATTTGGCAGTGCCTGGACTGTTGTGCCATTTTGTATTCTGCCCATAAGAATTCACCATTCTGTGAACAGATATTGGCCCAGATTTTCAGCTTGAATAAAATAATTTAGCTTAACTTCCTTGAAGTCAGTGTAGTTATGCCAATTTACATTAGCAACTGAGTATCTGGCAGGTTTCAGAGTAGCAGCCGTGTGTCTGTATCCGCAAAAAGAACAAGAGTACTTGTGGCACCTTAGAGACTAACAAATTTATTAGAGCATAAGCTTTCGTGGACTACAGCCCACTTCTTCGGATGCATATAGAGTGAAACATATATTGAGGAGATATATATACACACCTTTTTGGTATGATGTCCATCTGCTTGTATTTGGAAAATATATATCTCCTCAATATATGTTTCACTCTATATGCATCCGAAAAAGTGGGCTGTAGTCCACGAAAGCTTATGCTCTAATAAATTTGTAAGTCTCTAAGGCGCCACAAGTACTCCTGTTCTTTTTGAGTATCTGGCCTGTTTTTATTTTGTTTTTGTTTTTTTAAAGTCTGCATAAAGTGTATTCTGCACATTCTTTCTCATCAAAAGACAGGTACATGTAGTGGAAATTGGCATTGGTGCAATTCCTTAGCAGGTGCAGAAGATGACTGAATTCCAAACAGACACTCATAAGCATTGCAAAAACAGCTCTGTCCTATCTCAAACACCCTGGGCCAAATCATTGCTTGTGTACTCCAACTGACTTAATGCATTTAACCCATTACATATAACTTTCCATATCTGTTCAACATCCCATGAGGTTTTCATTGTAAGAATCCAGTGGGTCTCTGTTTTGTTAAGAAAAAAAAAAACTGATTTAAGGTGGATCATAGAGTGATGCCTATAGTTGTTTGCATTTCACAGAAACATTTTCAGCTGATTATAAGGCTGGAATACAACGAAGTGCATGATTAATTTTAAGCATTGCATTTGAGATGACAGGACGCTATATTCAAGATGATATATCAGACAGTGAGAAACATAAGATTGAACCAGAGGACTTGGGAGAAAAGTGAAGTTCTGTTTTGGCTCTGTTGAATTTAAGCATGTGTTTAAGTCCATCTAAATTCAGCAAAACACTTAAGCATGTGTTTTAAACTTAGCACATACTCAAGTGCTTTGTTGAATCAGGGCCTAAAAAAAAGTTTTGGTTGCACTTCCACATTCTGGAAATGACAAAGTAAAGAAAATCCTGTTTGGACAACCTTAACTGTGCCTCTTGTGTGTATATATTATATGACCTTTTTTCTGGAGGACCCTGGCTCATTCACTTTTGCAGGCTGGCCAGAGAAGAACACCTGGCTGTGTAGTAAAG
Organism: Trachemys scripta elegans; assembly: GCF_013100865.1. Taxonomy (NCBI): domain Eukaryota; kingdom Metazoa; phylum Chordata; order Testudines; family Emydidae; genus Trachemys; species Trachemys scripta. The sequence continues at coordinate 18,785,285 of NC_048300.1, forward strand.
AGTCCTGTAGCACCTTATAGACTAACAGAAGTATTGGAGCATAAACTTTCTTGGGTGAATACCCACTTCGTCAGACGCACGAAAGCTTATGCTCCAATACTTCTGTTAGGCTATAAGGTGCCACAGGACTCTTTGTCACTTTTTACAGATCCAGACTAACACGGCTACCCCCTGATACTTGGTTGTGTAGTGACTAGGGTCCAGCACACTTCTGCACATTTACAGCAGTTGTTATAGCATGTGTCAAGAATGAGGATGGTGTTCAATGGGATGGAGTGATGGAAGGGGGCTGCTGGAAGAAGAAGAAGAATTCTCTTATTGTTGAGGCACCGGAACTGATGTCCAGGCATCCTGCCAGTCAGTGGGACTTAGGTGCGTAAGTCATTTAGAAGCTTTTGAAAATCTGGCCCTTGGTGCCTCAGTTTCACATCTGTGAAAATGGGCCAATAATTCTTCCCAAGGACGGATAAATGCATTAATGTTTGTTGGGTACAGTGATACTACATTGATGAGCACCATGGAAAATCTATAAAGAAAGAATGAATTCCTTATTTACTACTTTGGATGATGGGCAATAAATGAGGCATAAGGTCATATGCTGGATGAAAAGCATGAAGAGAATGTTGAACTGCTTTGTTCACTGAGCACCTTTTATCTGATGCATTCATTCCACTAAACATGCCAAGGACCTCATTCAACAGATGCTTAAGCATGTGATTAAGTGTTTAGGTCCATCTCCATTAGGCAGGGGCTCTGTGTAAAAAAAACCCTATGTGATCACATAATAAAAGACTGCATTGTAAAACATACATGCAAGGGGGCACTGTTAAGGTTATGTAGACAATCTTAACTTTGATGTCCTTTGAGTGTTTCATTTTTGTAACCTGAATATTCTTTTCACGTGGTGGGGGGATTGGTATGTATTTTACACAATGCACTTTAACATTACATAATGGAATATAAATACCTTATTTTCAGAGAAGAGCATGCACAATTTCCACTGAAGTCATTGGGAGCTTTAGATGCTCAGCACCTTTGAAATTCCAGCCAATAGTTCCTTCTTCATGTTTTCATTTTAATTGTTTCAGACCTTTATCAACTCTGACTGAAAACAGCATAAAATGTATGTAAAATAAATGGCACAGTAAATCATTGCAGAAATATAGTAATAGCAGTGTCATCTGATATAGTGCCTCCTTTTGCACCCAGAGCTGATGTTGGGTCCAACTGGCAATTAAATTTGTTTTTAATTACTGTATTTTTTAAAAAAAAATGATGCATCAAAAATATAACATAAAACACAATGTAATCCCAGGTAATCCTCAGAAATAAAAATGTGCTGGATCTGATCCTGGTTATTATATGGATAGTAACATTTGATCTGTATTTATTGCACTTGGACAGACTTGCACAGAAGAGTAAGTGTACTCAGTTGGGCACTTAGCAGATCTTTACTTATAATTTATAAAGATTATGTTCCCATGAACGATGGCTCGGTGTAGCCTGATAATCACTCTCCTTGTGCCACTCTACCAGAATAATCTCCTTTCCTTTTCTCTTGTCACTATGGCTGAATCCTCATAATGTTTAATACTCTTCTCTCCATTGTAGTTTGCTTGGTATCGAATTGTGATTTGGAAATGAGGGAAGAAACATCACGTTCTTTTCTTAGACATCAGAAGATAGCAAGGATATTTTAGCACTTTTCTAGAAATGTTCTATCATCAGTTATTCAGGGAACACGTCTTCACTGGGGGTTGCATTCACATTACTGAAAGCAGGATTCAGCCCATAGAGTTTAACACACTGGATAAGTCCACTGGTCCATAGAACTAAATATTCTGATATTTCAGAGGAATTTGAAAGACCCTTATAATGCTAAACTAGCTAAGCCAATAGTTCTCAATATCTCGTCTGGGTACTACAGCGCAATTACTGGTGGTCTGGAGATAGCAGCTGGTCACATAGTGCTGGCCTTGTGATCATCTCCTAAACTACACAACACACAGATAAAAACACATCAACACTTTCCTTATGTTACTTTTCCAGATAATTGCTGTAGTTGTCACAGCCCACAAATGGGAGTGAAGTGATCTGTGTAATTGTGAACAAAAGAGATGTCCATAAATTGTGGACTCCTCTATTGAATTGTGGTCTACACTATGAAAAAGTTTGAGAGCCTCTGATGTAGTCAGTTGTGCAATAGAGCACAATGTGGAGTTGTGATGAGGTGATGGGGTGGGAAGAAATTTCTTCCTGACTCCTGCAATTGATCAGTTTAGACTCTGAATCATGAGATTTGATGAAACCTACTCTTGCTTGGATAACTCTGGTACAAATGCTATTATTAGCCATATCATTTATTTTAGGCAGATAAACTCTTCTGTTCTTCCTCACTGAAGGTAAACATCCGAGTAACAAAGTGCATCTCTAAGAACGAAGAACTAGATAGACACTTTTTGAAAAGATATAAGAAACTTAAAAGTTCCATTTGGATCTTTCCCAGATCTGCCTCAGATGGGCTATTGAAAAACTTGGTATTTGATTTCCATTAAATGCTCATATTCCCCAAAAAATGGAATAATTGTTTTTTTTTAATTTTCCCCATCTTCAGGGAGCACAAGACGTGCTATAGACCCCAGATTGTACCAGTGTCTTGTGTCTGATGGTGGCCAGTACTTCAGAGGAATTGGAAAAAAATTCCACTGTGGAAAATATTGGAATATCCTGCTGAGAGGTTAATTTCTTCCTAACCCCTGTCATTTAGTGTTTGGCTTATGTCTGATAGCATGAGGGTTTATACTGCATCTTAAAACAACAAACAAACAAACAAACAAACCATTATCCTCTCTTGTGTAACCTTGAGTATTGGACATGTTGTTTTGGGGTCCATGAACACAGAGCTTCTCCCTCAGTCCTCTGATATTTTTGAGGAAGGATAAAGAAAGTATTTTTTTCCATTGTCCTCTGTAATAAAAACAACAAGGAGTCTGGTGGCACCTTAAAGACTAACAGATTTATTTGGGCATGAGCTTTCGTGAGTAAAAACCTTGCATCCGAAGAAGTGAGGTTTTTACTCACGAAAGCTCATGCCCAAATAAATCTGTTAGTCTTTAAGGTGCCACCAGACTCCTTGTTGTTTTTATTACAGACTAACACGGCTACCCCCTGATACTTGACACTC
>NC_048300.1:18788568-18808146 GCF_013100865.1 Trachemys scripta elegans
GAGTGTCAAGTATCAGGGGGTAGCCGTGTTAGTCTGTAATAAAAACAACAAGGAGTCTGGTGGCACCTTAAAGACTAACAGATTTATTTGGGCATGAGCTTTCGTGAGTAAAAACCTCACTTCTTCGGATGCAAGGTTTTTACTCACGAAAGCTCATGCCCAAATAAATCTGTTAGTCTTTAAGGTGCCACCAGACTCCTTGTTGTTTTTGTAGATACAGACTAACACGGCTACCCCCTGATACTTGACACTCTGTAATAAGTAATTTTACATGGCCTTTATTTTCAAAGCACCATAAAAACATTAACTAATCATTCCTCACAAACCCTTCTGAGGTGGAGCGGCAAGTACTACTGTAGCATTCTATAGATGGGGGAACTGAAAAACCTAATACTCATTAATACTAAGGCCACTTTACACCAACTCTAGCATGTAAAAGAGGCCTTGAAATGGGTGTGAATATAATTGATGCCCACTTTAAGTTCCCTTTTCATTGTCAGAATGGTGTAAAGTGGTTTTAGTGTAAATGAGAATCAAGCCCTGAGGCAGAGAAGAGAAGTGACTCACTCAAGGCCAAATAGCAAATTAACAGCAGATATGGGAAAGAGCCTTAGATAGCTCCATTGATTTTAATGAGGCTACATTGATTTACACTAGCTGAGGATCTGGCCCCAAGTTTGTTGGCTTTCTTGAGCTGGATTTCCATTGCCTTGCTCAGTGTGCAGTCAATTATACCTGTACAGAAGGGGTACAAAGTGCTACCAACTTAGAATTCTTCTTACACTAGTAGTAGCATTTTGCACACACTTTACATTGATTGTACAATGCAAAGCAGGGGAGAATCAGGCCCCACTAGCTGCCAGTTCCTGTCATGGTGCTTTTGTGGTTTTATGTCAGTTCACCAATCCAGACAGCGACTCACTGTACAAACACTGAAAGTCAAAGCGTACTCAAAATGAGATCTTCATGTGAACAAATCTTGTGTTTCAGCAGCTCCATTGGTTCCCACTGGTTCCCACGCTTGGAAAAGTTTGAAATTACCGCTGACTCGGAGGCACAATTCATGATTTTTTAAAGCTCTTTAGCATGACTCTAATGAGTGCATTCATGCTCATAGTGAAGTACGAGCCTACCAAGTGAATTGCAGATAGCATGTGAGCTTTGGAATTGCTTGTTTACCAGAGTTGAAACATCAACCGACAGTTCATTCTAATAATTTGTAATTGGTTGCAAGCAAAATAGTTTGATTTTTTTTAATTAGGAAGGGGGCTGGACTAATGACTTTAATGACTGCAGAATAAACATAAAATATATTTTGAGCACCTCTCCAAATCGAGGTATTGGGAGAGCCTTTATTATTCATAGCTGCGGCAGGAACCCTGCACCCATAGTGCTTCTGCTTTAGTTAAGGGTTTCACAGCATTGCCATTACAAACGATGATTTTTTCCAGGGGTTCATAACTCAACTTTAACAGGTTGCTCTAGGCTGACACATGGTTTCAGATTGGGAGCCCGCATTTCTTTTATAAGTGGCTTTTTCTTTTCTTTTTAAAGGCTGGGGTTTTCTTTGTTTTTAATGTATGTAAAATAGTTTGGGATACTTTTGCACTTTGGTACAGTAACTCAAACCCAGCTTTGATCTGAACACTGAAATTTGGCAAGGGATGAGGCAATATGGCCCTCTAATTGCTTTTGAGTGTCTTTGCAAAAAATAAAAACGCCATTTAAAATGGCTGAGATATTTCAAGTTGAAAAGTGGCTACTGAACAGCAGAGTAACGAGACAGATTTTTTATGTATGTACGTAGTGCACGTGCACAGCATAATGTGAGCCCTAAAATCTATATCTCCAGCGGGCCAAAATCCACTCTCATATGATTGCACTGAAGTCAGCAGAGTCATAGTAGGAGGGCCAATGGTTTTTGAAAGGCAATATTCATAGCTAAATGATACTTATTTTAAAAAATTGACTATGAGTCTGCTCTCAATGATGTCATTGACAAAATTCTCTGGATTTCAATTGTAGTAGAATTGGGCTCTATATGCCTATACACCAGCTGTTAACAGAAGAGGAAGAATTTGTTTGGTTTGAGTAATAACAACCAGAAAGCAAAGAAGCTAAGTCACCATTATAAAGCTCAAGGCATGAGTTTCCTCTCATTAGAGGCTGCAGCATCTCAGAACAAATGGCTGCAGAACTCCTGCCACAAAGAGTTCCTAGAAATCCAAAGGCACAATTCATACTGACACAGAAAACAAAAGGCGTCTCAGTTTCATAGCGACATAAAACACATATTTGTATGTTAGGGGGTTAATTCATAACCCATCCATAACCATTAGACAAGCAGTGCAAACTGTTCTTGCAGTAGCAAGTGCAGTGCAGTTGAGACATCAGTGTTTCATTAGCAAAAAAATGATGCAGCAGGCAGGCGGAGTCGTAGGAAAGAGATTGTTATTGAACATGCTGAGACCCTAGAGTTTGAATGTTAGCAGGCTGGCTCCCACTTGCATTTCTGAATTGCTGATGTCGCACCAAACCGGGTCCCCCTGAAACATGACCCCATTTCTCCAGTTTCACTCCTCATACTACAATCAAAATCATCGAAATGGGATCCCATAGGTAACTGCCCAATGCAATTCTTTGTCATGATGTTCTGCTTTAGAATTCCTTCTTCACCCATACAATGGATAATCAACAGTCATATGGCCAAAAGAGCTATCAGACTACAATACCTTTAATCATCTGTCTTTCCTGGCATGCTGAAGAACACATATGTAGTTGTCAACCCCTAGGAAATCAAAGATACTGTGTGTTAGATACAGATCATTCCAGCACAACGACTGCTTTGGAAAATGAGCTCTCCCCGCTTCCATATGGCAAAATGAAGGTGTGCTATTGAACCACCCTGTTGCCCTAAGTATGGACTTAGGCTCCAAAAATCATGAGACTGGCTTATCCATCATGAGATTTAAAAAAAAATAACACATTTTGGTTTCATTTCCCCCCTCCCCCATCTGGTTTTTGAACCTTTCAAGTACACTGAAGCCATATTTTCATGTTTTTTCTCTGCAACCATGAGGACCAGAAAACTGCTTTTTTAAAATCAGAGCTGAGAGTCTCTCATATTCACATGACTCCAGGATCTGGGGCTTTAAGAAAAACAACCATTATCCCAAGCATTTCGATAAAATCACAAGAGCTGACAACACTGCAAGGAGTACATATTAACTTGCTTCATTAAGGTTACATTTTAATTCATGTTCTGAAACTATCACCACCACTTTTCTCCAAATTGTAGTAACAGTTCAGGGGCAGCTCATTCACTGGGGAAAAAGTTTAAGCAAATAGGTGTCACCTTGCCCCTCTCTTTCGTTGTTAATATACTTTAATGCTGTACCTCTTCAATTCATCCTCCTTGACTGAAATGATCCACCACAGTCCCTAAGTGGTTTTTAAAGTGTGGCACAAAGTTACAGTGTGCCGTTCGGGGTCTTTTCCTGACAGGTAATCCTCAACTTCATTTATCCAGATGGAGTTAATTTGGCCGAACTACGTTGACCTGGGTTAAGGATTTTCAAATGTAAATGGTACAAATGCAACTTTCCTTGGCAACAAAGTAGTTCTATGTAAAGATTTCTTAAATCTCTCTCTCAAGAATGCCTTATAAGGAGTGTGTTCTTTCTAGTGGGATTCCTACTGTCATTAATCTACTGCTTCTTTCAACAATAAAAAGAAATATGGAATGAGATTACCAGAATGGATGGTCTGGTGCAGACTAGAGAACACTTCTTTTTTTAATAGAGGGTTTAAATTTGACATCAGTTAAATGTCTCATGCCATGGTGTTTCAGCTCTGTTATGTGGATTCTGGACCTTGCTTCCTACTTGGATGTCAATGTACTTTATTGATTTAAGACATCTCTCAAGTTATTTATGAGAACTGAAATTTCATACATGACCTCAGGGCTTCCTTGCTTGACCCAGGCTTTGGGGGCCCTGCAGTGGAAATTCCACCCAGATGGGAGGTGCAGCTATGCAAGCCAGCCGCAGCCCACAACATTCTGCTGAGGAACCTGCAGTTGGCTGATGCAGTGGAAGAAGCAGACAAGGCCAGCAGGTAAGAGGTGGGGACACTTGGAAAATACACTGAGTCAGGGCATCTCCTGTACGGCGTCCTTTAGAGCCCCGGCAAAAATTAAAGCCTCTGACAGGACTCAATTTGCTCCTACTGGTTCCAGTACAGCCTCCAGCTCTCCTGGTAATGCCTCCTCTGGAGCCAGCGAAGGTATATCGAGCTCACTGTCCTCTGAGCATGTATTAAAGCAATCTTCCCCATTCTAAACTCTCCCTTCCCCAGGTTGGATGGACTGTGTTCTTACTTGTGCTGCTGTGAAAGAGAATGAACTCCAATGAAGTCAGCTGAGCTGCACTGGTGAAAAACCTGTTGTGAGAGGAGAACAAGCCCAGTTGATTTGGAGTCTCTTTCCCAAGAAATGGCTGGGTTTTTCATCCATAGCACATGTCTAATTAAAGGGCTAATAACAACAATAATAATGTAAATCCAATTGCAAATGTAGTAGACCTAGTCCAGCCGCCTTAATTTAGGACTTGCTTCTGTGAAATACTAAGCATCTCCTAAGCTTTACATTGAAATTGATGGGAATTGCATGTATTCAACACCTTACATGATCCAGGCCTTACTTTTTAGGCAAAACTCCCATTTTCCACTCCCCGGTGAGGATTTGAGGATGGGATCCCATGTTTCTATGGCTTCAAGACAATCACAGATAAAGTACGTTACCTACGGGCTCTGATGTACGTATGTCTAAACAAATTACTCTGGTAATAATAGGAAATTAAAAGGCGTTTTAAAAATAATAGTACTGGTAACAAGTGCAAATCCTCTAACAAGCTCATGCGTTAATTTTCTCCTGCTAAGTAGCTGCCTAATATTGTTGATCAAACCTGTGATTAAAATAACATTAGCTAACTACTGAATCTCTGTGATAGAGGTGAAGGGAAGCAATGGAGTTGAGTTGGTTTCTGCTCTTGTTATCCTTTGGATTTGTTAGGTGTGTGGTGATAATACCGTGTGATACTTGTTCAATGAGCACATGCAGTGGGATTCTCTTATTATCTAATCCTCTCTTGCACTACCTGATCACTAGATATCACTACATATTTGTATTGTGAGTTTCATTGTGCTAGGGATTGTACAAAGAGAGTAAAAGACAGTCCTGAAGATCTAATAATTTGAATAGACAAATAGCCAAAGGGTGGGGGAAAGGGGCATAACGGAGGATATAACACTATATCTATTGGCCAAAATCTGCATTCTTTTGAAAGGCTAGATCATCTCCTCCCATTATTATTGATTATTTATTAATTCTTTTAATGGCCTCAACCGAGATCAGGGCCCCATTGTGCTGGGTGCTGTATATACATATAATCATAGATATGCCCTGCCCCAGAGACTTTGCAATCTAAATAGACAAGACAGACAAAGGGTGGGAGGAGATGCAGAAACACGAGATGTGAAGTGACTTGCCCAAGTCACACAGCAGGCCAGTGGCAGAACTGGGAACAGAAACCAGACTCATGAGTGAGTGCTCTAGCCATTAGACCACACTGCCTTTAATTATTACTGCTTTGCACTAGTACACACAATGTGCTGAGCACATTTCTACCGTACTGGAAGGCATTGTCTCTGCCCTGAGAAGCTCACAGTCTAAAGATAGACGGCCAGACAGAGGTCTGGAAAGCAGAACAACAGAAGGCAAATGACACAAAGAATTTTCTATACCAATCAACAGAATTCACTCTAGGCAGAATGGCCTAAGAGGCTTTTTAAGAGGGTCTTGAAAGTGGAGAGGATAGGGGCTATTGAATTAAGGGAGGTCAAATCATACATGGTGGCTAGAAGCAAACCATCTGCTCCTTTGGCCCAAATTTCCTCCCCGGGAAGTGGGCTGAGACAAAACAGCAGGACTCCCTGTTTCCTCCCACTCCACAGCACCCCTAAATGCAAACTCAACTCCTGGGTGCCAAGATTCATGGCCCCTCCCCCAAACTAGATCAGGTTTCTCTATGTCCTTCCCAATGGCTTTTTGCATAACGGTAGCAGTTGCCCTTTGATCTTTACTCATTGGTTTTAGTGGGAGATTGGTCTCAGTAAAGAGTAAATAAAGAATTCAGGATTGGGCCCATTCTGGCTAAGGAAGGAGTGACAAAAAAGCAAATGAAAAACTATATTAATAGTCAAATGGTGAGCTGAGCCTTCTGCTTTTCTGCCAGACTTTGTCTGATTGTTACTTCATCCCTTCAACTCACAGCCACTCTGTTTGCCTTTTTCAGCCATCACGTAAGTCCCGTCTGACACCCAGGCCTATAGGTTCAAAAATGAGCAGTGATTTTTGGTTCACAGCTTGAGACATCTTAAAGGGGCCTGATTTTCTGAAAGTGCTTACACCGACCCTCTGAGGGGTCTCAAATCGGGCGCCCAAGCTCACTTGTGAAAGCTTCATGGGCAAGAGTCTGTCTTCTTTGCTACTTGTCTGTACAGTGCCTAGCACAAGGGGGCCCTGAACCTTGATTGTGGTTCCTAAATGCTCCCACAATACAAACAATTATAATTAAATTGATCTCCTCTTTCCCTGATGTTGATTCACACTTACTGCCTATCTGTAACAGCAACTGTAGTACAGTACCAGAGCTCACACCTTAGTGAGTTTGTGCAGGAGAGGGGATATTCCTGCCTGCTCTGCATCTGTCCCTCAGCTGCAGTAATCTGATTGCCTTGTTGGGATAAACTAGTCAGCCTTTGGCCGCTCCATTTATCCACTCAGAACCAGATGGTAAAACAGTGACCCCCACACCTCAGCTTATTGCTTACACAATGCATGGCCAGTCAGCTTTACTAGCCAATTAAGCTATTTCTTGACATTTGGGGCCTGATTCTGTGAGGTGTGAAAGAACTTTACTGTCCTCTGAATTGAGGATGATCAGCACCTCTCCGGAGATGCTCTGCGCTGTGCAGGGTTGGGCCCAGAAATGCTCCGCATTAGTGATCTGCTCCAGTGGCCGTTGAAGTCAACGGCAATATGCCCATTCGGCAGCGGTGCAGGATTGGGCTCCCGAAGCATTAAGGCTACAGTTATTACTGGGTAAATGACACTTTCCAAAACCCAGTCCCTTTAATTGCTGACGGCTATAACATGCACAACATACCGTGGCCTGTTCCTGCATTTATACTGACTGGCCGTGCCCTCAGGCATTCAGAGGCATCTCTTTTTCATATGTATCCAGACATAGGACTCTGTTTATGATACTAAATAGTTGCTTCCTTTGTACACTCAGCTCATGACTAATTTGGGAAGACTGAGATTTTCTCCTATGTTATGAGACTTAATTATTTGGCTTCCTCATGTATCTTTGGCTGGGATTTGGTTTCGCACAGGTTTCAGATATGGTAACATCTTTTGCCCCTTGTCTATAACATTTAATTTCTCTCCCAGTTATTATTTATCTCTGTAATGTAATGCTATATTATTTAATGCTACAAGCTATAAAGTGTTTTGGGATGCCATTTGTATGAAAGATGCCACACAAAATAAAATTGTATTGCATTATGACTAATTTCTTAGCATATACAGTGCATACCATTTCCACGATCATTAGCACAATCCTCCAGCCAAAAGCAATCTGTTGTTTATTTATTCAGGATATCAGGCCCTACATGCTTTGAAATTTAGAAACAGAAGTACTTTTTCTGCTGAAAGATTTGATCTTGACTATCTTAAACAAACTATAAGGAAGCAGATAAACCTTTTGCTCAAGTAGCAACAGTGACCTCTAGTGTGTCATTTTAATTTCTTCCATTACATCTGCACCCATTGTTTCTTTAACCTTTAGGGCACTATTTAAGAATAATTTTCCAGATCTATTTGGACTAATTTTCTTATTGACTCTACCAGAAAATGATTCTTGAGTGATCTTCTTTTATCTTCATAATCTATGGTAAAGTAAGTAAGTGTGTCTTCATTAATGACTGTAATTATCATATATAAACTTGTCATTTAAATGAATAATGATCCCCCCACCAAAAAAAAAAAAATGCAGCTTTATTTGATTTAGCTTTATTTGTAACAGGAATTGAAATTTGGCTAAATACCTCATTTAGCTTTGAGCAGTAAAAATCATGAGCTCAGACTGTATTGCTTGGGAGAATTTCTGTCAGACATGATCACTGACTCTTCTTTTCTTAAACATACTGCCCTATACCATGCACAGATTGTGTTTCAGACAAGGAATGTTGCAAGAGCGCTGCACACAACTGTTAAATTGGCGCTGCAGTCGTTAAGCTTGTGTCAGCACTTCCATTCTAAGCTGCTATTTTCAGGAGTTTAGATCTCATCCAGGGGGATCAGGTATGCATTAGAACTTCTTCTGCATGGTCCCAGCCTGGAAAGAGGTTATTTTAGAGGGGAGAAGGTGGTCCTGGGTTTGGGAGATGGAGGTTTACTTTTGTACGTGTGTGACTTTTCAAATGCATTTACAAGTTTTCAGGCATGTCTATTGAGTCATTTTTAAACGTTTAGAATCTATTCATGTCAGCTAATTTTTCCACTGGGCTCCTATATAAGTTAAAACCAGCTTTTCTTTCTCGCTCTCTTAAGATGCAAAGTTGCAGGTTGCATCAGTCCATTGTGTGGTTTAGGCTCTTTTAGATTTAAAAATAAAAAAATAAAAAGGCAAATTGTTTATGAAGCTGACTAAGGCCGATACACACACATTAAAAATAAATGACAGGTTTAACTAGGAAAATAAATCTTGGGCTAAATTTTTAAAAGAATTGCGTCTGCAAAATATGCATGCGCTAGCAAGCAACTGTGCATGAACAACAGGTACTTGTACCTATTTGTGTGCAGTTACCTGCTGTGCTACTGGAAGTTCATGCCTGCACACACAGTTACATGTCTGTGACATAGCCACTGGTGTTGGAAAATATGACCCATTGTGTTACCCGATCCAGTCTCGTTTTCAGGACCTGTAATAGTCTCTGCCGTGGTTCGGCCCTCAGCGGGGCTGTGGGGTATCCTGCCGCCTCACTCTGGTCTGCCGTCAGTCCTGGTCCAGCGGTAATATGGGACAGCAAACACACAGTTAGAGGCTCAGGCCCTTAAGCAGGGGCTGAGCCAATAGGTCAGAAAAAGCCCGGGCCCTCAATCAGCGCGGGGCAGGAACCACGCAGTCTGGAGCTCAGGCCCTCAAGCAGGGGCTGAGCCAATAGTTCGGGAACCCAGCCCCTTAAGCAGGGGCTGAGTCAATGTTTGTAGCAGCCCAGGCCCTAGGTCAGGGCGGGGCAGCAATCAAATAGTCAGCCAGGAACCCAGGCCCTTAAGCAGGGGCTGAGTCAATGAGCAAGAGGTCCCAGCCTCTCTTGGCCAGGGAAAAAGGGGAGTCTGCCACCCAAGGAGTGGGTGGCAGGGGGGGGACACAGGCCCTCCCACTCCACTGTGTCCCAGCCCGAGGCTGTAGCAGCGGCGGAAACTTGCTGCTGTCAGTGGGGATCCTGGCCACAACACACTGACATAGGCTCTGGCAGTGCTGCAGCCAGACTGGGGTAGGCTGCCCCCGGGCTACTTCCACACTCCCCATCGTAGGGTACCTGGGCTGTACTAGTGTCCTCGGTGGTCTCCACCAGCATCGGTTCCTCCGGGTAGGTAGTGAAGGGTAGGTTAGTCTCCTCCTCGGGGTAGCTGGAAAGGGGCAGGCTCGGCTGCTCCTCAGGATAGCTGGAAAGGGGCAGGCTTGGCCAGTCCTCCTCAGGGTACCGGGCAAGGGGTAGGCTCGGCTGGCCTGGTGAGTCAGCAGGCCGGTCGCGGCCTGCTGCTGTCTCCCAAGCGGGAGCTTGGCCACAGACGTCTGCTCTCTCCGCCGGCTTGTTCTCCACTGAGCTCTGCAGGTGGGTTTTTATACTTCCAGGTCGGCGCCGTGACCTCTGAGGGGCGGGTGCCGGACATGGTGGCTCCGCCCACGTTGGTGTTATGGGAGGTTCGGCCCTCAGCGGGGCTGTGGGGTATCCCACCGCCTCGCTACAGGACCCCAATTCAGACAGGTTCTTCAGCACCTTAAGCATGTGACTTCAATGGGACTACTTACGTTCTTAAAGTTAGGCATTTTCCTTAAATCAGGGGTTTAGTACTTTGTCCAGTCTTGTAATAAATGTTTCAAGCAACGGAGCACCTCTTATTTTCTTATTATGCATATTATGTAGACCTGACAAAGGGTCACAGTATAACTGGATATGGTGCAAAGTATAAGTTTGTCTGCTCTGCTGAGTTACCAGTTATGTTTTAAAAGACATAACCTTAGGAATTGGAGCTCCATCCTTCAGTCATAATGGCTATTATTTCTCCTCATGGTGATCTGAGTTAGGGCTGGTGGCTGCCTTAATTTACAATTCTCTGGTTTGCCTCAGCTTATGACAGAACCATAGTGTAATTTTTTTCTTTTTAAATCAAGGCTGCAAGAGTTGATTCCGGGCTTGAGTTGAGAGGGAACACAGCTCCCCTTATCCAAATATTTAAGGAAATAAAGAAGGTTAATAAATCTGCCAAGTGGACAGAATGGAAAGCGATTATTAAATGGGGACCTTTGCATCCAGATTTCATTGTCTTGGGAGAGGACACCCACATTTCTACTTATCTGAGAGGCTCTTTAGGCACAGGGGGGAAACGTTTAAAAAGCAGCAATGAACACATAACAATGAAGTGCTTGGGTATATTAAACAGTAGACATCCGACAAAGGGCTGGGCCCTACACTCCTTGCACACCCACAACTCCCAGTGAAGAAAATGGAGTTCTGGGGAGTGTACTGCACAGTATACGGTAGTCTCTGGTTAATATGAAAGACCTGTACTGTGCCTTTAAGACACAGCCCCACATTAGTGGCAGTAGTGAATGGGCTGGAAGCAGTGGGAGGTATGTGTCTGAAGCAGACACAATGACTCTTGGAGCATTGGGAAGCACAGGTAGAACATAGTTGCTTTCGAGCCTGGCTAGCTTTGCTGGCTGGTCTAGAGCAGTGGGTTGGGGGACAGGGCCACACCTTCTGCCCTGTCCCTGTGGAGAGGTTAGTGCCACCAGTTGCACCGAGCCCAAAGACTCTCCTGGTTGTTGTGCCTGTCCAATGGACAGAAGCACAAGATGGGATAGACTCAGACCTGGTCTACACTGGGGGGGGGGGGGTAATCGATCTAAGATACGCAACTTCAGCTACGAGAATAGCGTAGCTGAAGTCGACGTATCTTAGATTGACTTAGAATCACTTACTTTGCGTCCTCGCGGCGCGGGATCGCTCCCCCGTCAACTTTGCTTCCGCCTCTCACCGAGCTGGAGCTCAGCAGTCGACGGGAGAGCGATCGGGGATCGATTTATCACATCTACACTACACATGATAAATCGATCCTCAATAGATCGATCGCTACCTGCCGATCCGGCGGGCAGTGTAGACGTACCCTCAGTGAGTGAAATCCTGTCCCATTGAAGTCAACTGGGTCATTTCAGTGGGGCCAGGATTTCACCCCTCATGCCCTCTCCCTCCAACTCCCTACCCCGGACACTGAGGCAGGGGCCAGGCACAGTCTTGCTAGGAAGACATATAGACATTATCTTGCAACCCTTACTCATGGGAGCATTGCAACTGATTTCACTCTGTGCTAACCAGGGCAGCAGACTCAAGGCTTATTTTATTACCAAATTTTATGTTTTCAGTGCCCTGCCTCTCAAATGAAATAAGACCCCACTGTGTTGGAATGGCATCCCATTCAACAAATGTCGATTTGTCCTAATAGCGAGGCACCAATCTTGTTGTTCTTTCTTACCCAGTCTGTAAACAGCATAAATTAGTAATCAGAAAGATACAGCCTCCTGAATCTTTGATGACGGCGTGAGCGGAAGAGGAATTTGCAGACCGAAGGCTCTAATATGCACACACATTTGTCAAGCTTTCCTTTGTTTAAGCAGAAGACTGAAAAGGCTGGAGGCTCGTCCCACCCGTCACCTGCTCTTTGTGAGGTAATTATACTCTTAGCAAGCTGGCTGTCTCAGGGCCTTACTTCAGGGCACTTTCTGCACAACGCAACTGAGCTACCTCAATTACCTAAGTAATCCCTTTTACTATTTGACATTAAAATACCCATTCAGTAGAACTCAAGCTCAAAATAAGTTGAAATGTGTCAAATTACCTCATGGTTGCTCTTCTTTTTAACTCTCCTCTCAGCTATTGTGTGTGTGTATGCATGGGTGTGTATAACTGTGTCTCTTGTATGTGGTGGGCATATCTACAAGATGGCCCATTTTGCGCCTTGTTACAATAGAATAAATGAGGAATAACTCCACTGAAGTCAATGGAATCACACCTCTGGGAGACCAGTGTGAGAGCAGAATCAGCCCCATAGAGTAGCTTGCATCTGCATCTGCACAGTGGTGTGTGTAGTAATGTGGTCATCAAGGGTTAACTGGGTCACTCAGAGTATTATGGGCTGGCACCATGCTCCACTCCCTGTTTAGTTAGTGGGTGATTTCCTTCAGTCTGTTTGTTATATAGCTGAATAAAGGAGCACATTCCCAGCCTGCAGTACTGTGAACAGCGCGTGTTTTCTGTGCACTGAGCTGTCTCTTTACAAAAGTACGCAAGTGGGAGAAGAAGGCGGACGGAAGCTTCCCATCCCTTCTTCCTCTTCACAGGGGCTCACAGGATTCCAGTCCTTGCTCTAGGCCAGGGGTCTCACACTCAAATGACCACGAGGGCCACATGAGGATTAGTACATTGGCCCGAGGGCCGCATTTACTGATACCTCCCCCCTGCTGCCCTCAGCCCCGCCCCCACTCCACCCCTTCCATGAGGCCCCGCCCCTGCCCCGCCTCTTCCCACCCCTTCCCTGCCCCCATTCCAACCCCTTCCCTGAAATCCCCACCCCAACTCTGCCCCCTCCCTGCCCCCAGGAGAGTGGCGGGGGCTCAGGGCAGGGAGTTGGGGTGTGGGGTGCAGGTGGGGTGAGGGGTGCGGCAATGGGTCAGGGTGCAGGGTGCGGCAGGGGGCTCAGGGCAGGGGGTTGGGGTGCAGGAGAGGTGCAGGGTGCAGCGGGGGGTTCAGGGCAGGGGGTCAGGGTGCAGGGTGCGGCAGGGGGCTCAGGGCAGGGGGTTGGAGTGCAGGAGGAGTGCAGGGTGCAGCGGGGGTCGGGGTGCAGGAGGGGTGCAAGGGGCTCAGGGCAGGGAGTCGGGGTGCAGCAGGGGCTCAGGGCAATGGGTTGGGGTGCAGGAGGGGCGCGGGGTGCAGCAGGGGGTCGGGGTGCAGGAGGGGTGTGGCAGGGGGCTCAGGGCAGGGGGTTCGGCTGCAGGAGGGGTTCACGGGGTGGACTCTGGCCCAACACGCACTGGGGGAAGGGCAGATTCTCCATTCGCAGCCAATGGGAGCTGCTGGGGGCAGTGCCTGAAGCAACAGCCACACACACCCCTGCGCCCCTCCTTCCCCAGGTTCTGTCGGCTTCCCAGAGCGGAGCAGGGGCAGGGAAGGCAAGCAGGGAGCCTGCCCTGCCCCCGGTGCGCGTCGGGCCGGAGCCACTCTAGGTAAATGCTGGGGGAGTGGAGGGAGGCCGCGAGGAGCTTGCGGGCCGCAGAAAATAACCTCGTGGGCCGCATGCGGCCTCCGGGCCGCGTGTTTGAGACCCCTGCTCTAGGCTACCCCTGACAGCAGTGTGAGTTTCTCCACAGGACTTGGTGGTGGCAGGATCATGGCCCTGACCATCTTTTTGCACCATCCAGCAGAGGGGAGGGAGCTCCCACTGCACTCTATTAATTATGTAGCAAGGGTTGTCAACTTTCTAATCACACAAAAATGAACACCCCTGCCCCGTCTCCTGCCCTGCCCCTTCTCCAAGGCCCCTCCGGCTGAGGGTGAGCCCAGGGAAGAGAGGTTTGAGATGCAGGAAGAGGCTCTGGGCTGGGCCAGGGTGTTGGGATGTAGGGGGAGCTGAGGGCTCCAGCTGCAGGAATGAGGGATTTGGGGTTCAGGAGGGGAATCTGAGCTGGGGCAGGGGGTTGGAGTGCGGGAGGCGATATGAGGTCCTGGCAGCACTTACCGCGGCTCAGAGGAAGCAGCAAACATAGAGATAACAATAGTTGGGCTCTGCCTCCCTGGCGCTGAGTAGTACCCCATCCTCAGTAGCAGTGCCATGCATTTCAGCAGGTCTGTTCTCAGGACAGAATCAGGCCCATTGTTAGGGTCTATTTGTTCGTTTATTTCAAGACTCAATGAGCCATGAGACTCTATGGGAAGAGTAAACCTAGCAACATCTTGGGGGAAAAATGCTACCCAGCCAGAAGGAAAGTCAGCTTCTCTCAAGCAGGTGAGTCAGCGGAGAGGTTAATGCAAAAGAGAGATCATTCAAAACATTATCATTCTCATCTATTTCATTTATGGCTGCACCCTGTGCACTAGGAGTTACCCACACATAGATGAAGCTGCATCCCTGTCCCAAGGAACTCCCAATCTAAGGTGACAACAAAACAGAATTATTATGGCCCCGATTCAGCAACACGTTCAAGTACACACGTAAGTGCTTTCCTGATTTGGGATCTATAATGGGGAAAATGAGAGCCAGGTTGAGTGACATTTTCCAATGTGGGTGCCTCAAATTAGGTCCCTAAAATCCATATTAAAACATCTAAACATGGCCTGATTAGCAAAGATGTTGAAAACATGCATCCCAGTGATGTCAGGAGGAGCTTCCAGCACATGTGAAAATGAGGCCGCTCTTAAAAGAGTGGATTTTAACAACCAGTTAAGGCCATAAATACAGATTTCAGTGACTAACGTTACAGCCCAAAGTTTGAAAATGTTACTCTATCGGGTAGGTCTACACTTACCTCCAGGTCCGGCAGTAAGCAATCGATCTTCTGGGATCGATTTATCGCGTCTTGTCTAGACACAATAAATCGATCCCGGAGGTGCTCGCCATCGACGCCGGTACTCCAGCTCAGCAAGAGGAGTACGCGGCATCGACGGGGGAGCCTGCCTGCCGCGTCTGGACCTGCGGTAAGTTCGAACTAAGGTACTTCAAATTCAGCTACGTTATTAACGTAGCTGAATTTGCGTACCTTAGTTCGAAATGGGGGGTTAGTGTGGACCGGTGACTTGTGGAGGCGGGGAGGGGGAGGAAGAGCACAGTGATCTCTGCTGTGATGAATATGGTTTAAAATATAGACACAGAGAAAGAAAGACAGACTTGGGTTTTAATCCTGGTTCTGACATTGGTTCAAGCCACTTAGTTTAAACCCTGTGTGTCTCAGTGTCCCCACCTGTAATAATGACAGTGATATTTATCTTCATAATTAAAGTGTGTTTCTGATGTCCCATTTATGGGCAAGAGGTTATTAGGGGGTGCTAATTGGCAGGGGTGGGACTAGAATTTAGGTGCTCCTCATACCTACTCCTGGGATTAGTTCAGTAGAGCCGATGGGTCTTGAAAAGCACCCTGCACCCACTCTGGTGGAGAAGGATGGAAATATGATGCTGACACATGGCCACTGGAAATAGGAGCTGTGGTTCCAGCACTTAGCCTATTGCTGAAAAGGATCCTCTGTGCCAACAGGCTACTTTCTGCACATCAGTTCCTCCCTGTGGCCACTGTGAGGGGGCAGCAGGGACTCTGCCGGATACATCCTCTGCTGCAACAGGCATGATTGCGGTCTGCTAGCATAGGATTTGAGAGGGAGGCCTTGTATTTGTGCTGCATGGGGCACTTTGCCCCTGCTCAGATACAGCATGTGCCTAGTGCTTGTGGCTAGCTGCCACATACTTGCTAGTTGGATGGGGGAATCACTAGGTTGGCATACCATAGCCACTGTGAACATGGGGTGTGGGCCAGCCCACTCTTCTAGCCTTCCCTTCAGCATTAGCTTGTGGTCCTGCCTGATGCTTCCTGAGAGGCGTGAACCAATGCACTAGTGGGCAGTATCCAGCCCTACAGATGCAGCATCTTTACAGGATTCATCGCCCTCTCCTCAAAAAATAAAAATGACAATCTCATACATTAATACAAACCCAGATTCAGCCTGCATGAAACCCCTATCAAATACTACAGCATCTTACTGAACTGGCCTGAAAACACTACTGCACTGTGATGGTTTGGCCATCTCTCTGCAGTAGTGTAATATTGGTTCAAGGGGAAGCAGAGCTATATGCATGGATAGCTATTCTTTCATCCATAGAATGCACCATGTGCCAGTAGCCTTCTTAGGGATGATTTGGGACTCCAATGGATCCCTTCAGATCCATTACACATTTGAAGTCCAAAGAAATGTCAGGCTTCTTGCTGCCTTGATATTTTGTTCACATTTTTAAAATTCTCTATGGGTGTTCATTAAACGCATCCAAGTTCACAACGTGCCAGAGAAGAGAGGGATGTGTCCTGAAGTTTTCACAGTTCTACTATCATGTTGCATTATATTCAGCTCTGTAGTTCAAGTGTAAAGAAATCACAGAGAGGAAGACTGAGCTGTGGAGGAAGGATAGTCTTACAGTTAAGGCATTGGATTGGGGGACTCAGGAGATCTGGGATCACAGACTTCCCATGTGACCTTGGGCAAGTTTTTTAGGGCCAGATTCTCATACTATTAAATAGCACTTTACTCCTTTAGTAGTGCCATTGATTTCCTGAGCAGTCCTATTGATCTGAATGGGACTGTTCATGCAGTAAGGTGCTACTCGGCATGAATTTTGCTGCTTGGTTCCATATGAAGTATTATCATAACGATTAATTGCTACATGCCATTTTACAATGGGAAACTGTTTAATTTAGCGGGTTTTTTCCAACTCTAACTTCAAAAGATCCATGGTCATATGTTATCCAGGAATTATTATAGGCCACAACAGGGCAACTATGTAAAGGTTTTATTATTTATTTATTTATTTTACTTGCTTACTTATTTCTGAGACCACCTTATAATATTAATAAACACATGCAAGATTGACTTACTTTGTTTGTAGCATTTTATTTTTTGAAAGACAGGCTGGAGTGAGTCACTTATATTATCCTCTAATAAAGGTTATCTTCGTGATTTCTTTTGAGTAGGTATTTTCGTCAAACAAAGAAGAGTTTTTTAAAAAGGGAAAATGATCTATTACTGGACCGGAAGTCTCCTGCTAATAGACAAATGTGAAATTGATGTGTTAAAACCTTAATTGCATTACCTTTTACTTCCTTTTTCAATGGCATAGTTTGATCCAGCGAGGCTGCTTGCATTACTTTACGTTAGTTAAGTGTGATTTTTGAGAGAGCCTGACTTCAGTCACTTTCCAAGTAAGAAGTAATGGTATTGGCTGCAAAGGTATCAATATTTCATCAGGTCTTTGTTCAGCACTGGTTTTAGCTTTTCTTAATGGTGCACTTTACCAGGCAGCTTTTTCATACATCATTAAACAGAGCTATAGCACTTCTGCCCTGTTTCTGATTTACCGTAGATAGTAATGTTTAAGATCACATTAAACACCACACATGCTCTCAGCTATCTGAGCAACATCATAGTAATGAACAGTCAATAGTCTTTCTAAATTAGCACCCTTTGGAGCTCTCGTTACTGAATCAAATAAGTATCCTTGGTTCTCCAGTGAAGATAATTCTAATATGAGATAATGAATTTCGTATCTAATCTAAACTTAGGGATTCTTTTCTCCTATTGAGTTGCAAGAGTCAGTTAAGTAGGAATGATATAAAATTGATTTAACAAATCTAGCACCCACTCTTGACAGGTGCTAAGTATTTCCCAAGAGGGGTTCTCCCCAGCTTTGCACTCAAAGCCCAACCCTGTTCCACTAAAGTCAATGGCAAAAAAGAGAAAGGATGGTCTTGTACTTAAGGCACTTGGCAGGAACCCAGGAAATTGGTGTCATTTTCCAGTTCTGCCACGGACCCGCTGCGTGTTGTCACCTGAATTGTCTGTCATCAGTTTTCTTCCATAATCTAGAGATAACAATACTTCATTTCTGCTACCTGGTGTGAGTCTTGTTTAGTTAAAGTGGATGCTCCGTGAGGTACAGAGTGTCTCTTACTGTACCTATGTACAATGCCAGCATGAAAGGGCCCTCATCTCAGTTGGTGCGTGTAGATGCTACAGTGATACATAATAATTAATACATACTCTCCTTGACTACAGTGGGATTAGGATCAGGTCCTTAGAGACCAAGAATAAAGATGCCTTAGCAGTAAATAAATTATAGACACTAGCCAAGATTTTCAAAAATAGGAGCCTTAAAGTTGGGCTCCTAAATCTACATTTAGGCACCTAATTAAGCAGCCTGATTTTCAGAATTGTTGCTGAATCAGTAGCTTCCACTGAGGACAGTGGGGAACTGCTGTGTGTTCCATACTTTTGAAAATCAGGTCACTTACTTGGATGCCTAAATATGGAGTTAGGAGCCTAACTTTAGGCTCCTATTTTTATGTTGTTTTTTTTTAAATCTTGGTTACTCAGTACCTACCAGGTGCTAAACACCCTCAGCTTCCCTTGGCCTCAACAAGAATAAGAAGAGCTTAGCATAATGACCTTTGTCAGAACAAATTGTACCTTACAGTGTGGAAAACAGATGCCTCAGGGAAAGTTGCTCCACTAGCCTATAAAACATGGGGCAATGACAAAAAATAATGGAATACATGTTACATTTAAAGAAAATGATGTTTTCTTTGCCTTGTCTCCCATCTACAAATGCATCACTAATCATTAGAATTGTTATAATTAGAGACCACTCTACTATTCCTTGAAAAGAAAGCACTTTGAGATGCCTATTTAAAAATGAAGAGTGAATTATGCTTCAGAAGAACAGCTCTGTGACCCAGCCTCACTATTCTTGCTATATAATTGTCCTAATCCTCCTTCAATACTGTCAACTCTCATTATCAAGACTGCCTGGACTTGGGAATAACTATGTGGAATGAGAGTTGTATTTAAGACCTAAACACACATCCAGCAGTACATGCATGTGCCTTGAAATATTTTTAAAGGTTGCCACTATTTACTTTTCATAGAATCATAGAAATATAGGGCTGGAAGGGACCTTAAGAGGTCATCTAGTCCAGCCTTCTGCACTGAGGCAGGGCCTAGTAAACCTCTACCATCTTTGTCAGGTGTTTGTCTAACCTGTTCTTGAAAACACAAATGATGAGGATTCCACAACCTTCTTTGGTAACCTATTCCAGTACTTAACTATCCTTAGGAAAAACGTTCTACCTAATATCTAACCCAGATCTTCTTTGCTGCAGATTAAGCCAATACTTCTCACCCTACCTTCAGTGGACATGGAGAATAATTACAGAGGGTTCTGTGGCACCTTTAAGACTAACAGAAGTATTGGGAGCATAAGCTTTCATGGGTAAGAACCTCACTTCTTCAGATGCAAGTAATGGAAATCTCCAGAGGCAGGTATAAATCAGTATGGAGATAATGAGGTTAGTTCAATCAGGGAGGGTGAGGTGCTCTGCTAGCAGTTGAGGTGTGAACACCAAGGGAGGAGAAACTG